>NC_141553.1:42130357-42434642 GCF_021556685.1 Rattus norvegicus
TAGCAGATCAAGAAATTGATATTAAAAATAAAATGCTGCATAAAATAATATAGATAACCAAGGGCTCTACTGTCATTTTGGTGAAGAACCCATAATAATTTTAAATAGGTTCTCTCTGTGATTTACATTTGAAAAGTCTAATACTAGTGTTATGCAGGTGTTCAATTTATCTTCTATAAGCTCTACTGGAAATAATTATATTCTAACTAAACAAACAATGACATTACCAATGTGGAAAAAAAAGATATTTGATGTATCTATTATGATCTTTTGGATTCCTAGACATCATGTATTGCAATTGAAATATGCAAGCGCTTGCCAGTATTTATAGACAATCTCTTTATAAGAGATTAATCGCTGTGTCTTTAGTAGGCATCTGAGAATTCAGATGTGCATAAAACTAGGTTCTGCTTTGTGTATCACTATGCTTATTCAAAGAAAAAAGTCTCTCTCATAACTCTATGGAGTATGAGAGTATAAGACATCACTTTATATTTAGAAAAATAGAAGTTACCTTTTATTTTCCTTGTTTCATTTCTAAATTGTAGAAATAGATTTTGCTCAAAATAAATATGGATTTCTGCTGAAAGTGTCATTGGAACATCTAACCTTCTAAAGATTACATTGCCTGGAAGAGCAAAAACTGATGTGCAGAATCCTAGGTAAAGGAGCTTTATGTCATAGTCACGTACACATTATCTTGAGCTGGTGATGCTTTCTGTCATATTAGTTCAACTGTGGAAGGGGCACATTGAGGGCTATAGGATATCAGTGCTCACAGGAGGCGAGGCTCTTAAGGACTTAAATGTGGTAAAAGAGTAATGTTTCTCATTTGAAGTGCTTGTCAAAAATTTTGCAGTTCTACTCTATTGGAGGAAAGAGTTTTAGCCATAAACAGATTTTAAACAAAATGATCTTTTTTATTGGATATTTTATGTATTTACATTTCAAATGTTATCCCCTTTCCTGGTTTCCCCTCCGGAATTCCCCTATGCCATTTCCCCTGCCTGCTTCTATGAGGATGCTACCCCTCCCACACACCAGCTTCAACCTCACCACCCTGGCATTCCCCTACTGTGGGGAATCGAGCCTTTACAGGCTCAAGGGCTTTTCCTTTCATTGATTCCCAACAAGTCCATCCTCTGCTACATAAGTGGCTGGAGTCATGAGTCAGTCCATATGTACTCTTTGGTTGGTGGTTTAGTACCAGGGAGTTCTGTCTGAGTGGTTGTCATAGTGTGTTCCTATGGGTTTGCAAACCCCTTCAACTCCTTCCGTCCTTTCTCTAACTCCTCCATTGCGGTTCCAGTGCTCAGTTTAATGGTTAGCTGTGGACATCCACTGGCAGAGCCTCTCAGGAGACAGCGATAATAGCCTCTTGTCAGCAAGTACCTCTTGGCGTCCACAATATTGTCCGGGTTTGGTGACTGTATGTAGGATAGATCCCCAGGTGGGGCAGTCTCTGGGTGGCATCTCCTTCAGTCTCGGCTCCATGCTTGATCTCCGTATTTCCTTTGGACAGGAGCTATTCTGGGTTAAAAATTCCACCTCACACTAGTCAGAATGGCTAAGATAAAATGCTGGCGAGGATGTGGAGAAAGAGGAACACTCCTCCATTGGTGATGAGATTGCAGACTGGTACAACCATTCTGGAAACCAGTCTGGAGGTTCCTCAGAAAATTGGACATTGCACTACCTGAGGACCCAGCTATATACCCAAGTGATGCTCCAACATACAACACAGACATGCTCCACTATGTTCATAGCAGCCTTATTTATAGCCAGAAACTGAAAAGATCTCAGATGCCCTTCAACAGAGGAATGGATACAGAAAATACAGCACATCTACACAATGGAGTACTACTCAGCTATCAAAAAAAAATGACTTCATGAAATTCATAGGCCAAGGGATGGAGCTAGAAAATATCATCCTGAGTGAGTTAACCCAATCACAGAAAAACATAGATGGTATGCACTCATTGATAAGTGGATATTAGCCCAAATGCCCGAATTACCCAAGATGCACAGACCACGTGAAACTCAAGAAGGATGACCAAAATGTGGATGCTTCACTCCTTTAAAAGGGGAACAAGAATACCCGTAGGAGGGAATAGGCAGGCAAAGTTTAGAACAGAGACTGAAGGAACAGCCATTCAGAGACTGCCCCACATGTGGCCCATACATATACAGCCACCCAATTAGATAAGATAGATAAAGCAAAGAAGTGCAGGCTAACAGGAACTGGATGTAGATCTCTCCTGAGAGACACAGCCAGAATATGGCAAATACATAGGCGAATGCCAGCAACAAACCAACTGAGAATGGGACTCCCCATTGTATGAATCAGAGAAGGGACTGAAAGAATCGAAGGGGCTTGATACCCCATATGAACAACAATGCCAACCAACCAGAGCTTCCAGGGACTAAGCCACTACCCAAAGACTATACATGGACTGATCCTGGGCTCCAAATTCATAGGTATCGATGAATAGCCTAGTAGGGGCACCAGTGAAAGGGGAAGCCCTTGGTCCTGCCAAGGTTGGACTCCCAGTGAACCGGATTGTTGAGGGGAGAGTAATGGGGGTAGATGGGGAGGGGAACACCAATATAGAAGAGGAGGGGGAGGGGTTGGAGGATGTTGGCCTGGAAACCAGGAAAGGGAATAACATTTGAAATGCAAATAAGAAATACCCAATTTAATAAAGATGGGGAAAAAAGAAATTAAAAAAATGGACATGAGTGGGTGGTCCCATCCCCCAACCGGGGGCCTTCCCTAACCTCTAGATATGGTCTCTATAGGTTTTCCCTCCTCTTGGTTGGACATTTCAGCTAATCTCATCCCTGTTGGGTCCTGGGAGCCTCTTGCTTTCCTGGCATCTGGGAAGATGGTCCCTCAGTATTATTTCTATGTAGCATCACAATTTCTCCTCCTGTTAAAGGAACCGGTGTTTAAGGTAGAGAAATCTTGTATCTTTTGTAAGCCAAATATTGCCAGTACTTGGAGATGGAGGATTTCAGTAAAACGATGAGCACAGTGATTTCATATTCTATGTTTTCTGTAATACACTCTGATTAAATTGCTTTCTTCTGATATTTGTGGCTAAATACTTGGTGAGAAGATTTTCTTGTAGGTGAATGTCTCCTTGATTGTAATGCAGTCTCTCTTTCAAGGCAGAAAACATACTGTAAGCAGCTTTTCTTTTGATTTCTGCACAGAGTCAGAGACCACAAACATTGATATATGCTTCGTACTTACATCTGGTTGCAGACAACAAATACAAAAAAATGCCTCTTTCATTAAAAATAACAAAGGTACTAGATTTGTTAAAAATAACAGAAAGATACTGGCAACATCTGGAGAGCCCTCAAATCAGTTTCATCTTTCTTTTTGCAAGCTGAACTGATATGACAAGAGTTATTTCTAACATTCTCTTTCGTCCCCTTAACTTTTTCCCTAACTCTGCCCCACATATCATAAACTCTTTTGCAAATGTCCATTTGGCTTAGTGGGGCACTAGTCTCATTACTTCAAGCTCTCTTTTGTCCAATCCATTCTATTCCTGGCAGAGCTGCTGTCCCTGGTCAATACCTCCCATTTCTCAGCAGCTCTCTCTGCCTCTCACCTGGGACAGCATAATAGCCTCCTTGCTTGTCTTTTTGCCTTCAGAGTCTTTTAGACTCCAATACACCGCTCACAGAGCAAGCAGCATCCTAATTTAAAGAATAGATTTAGTAGTATATCTGCTGTGCTTATAAAAAGAAATAAAAGAATAAAAAGAAAATATTTATGGTTCCTTTTGATTACAAGACAGAACCTTCAGTGTGTTAAAGTAGGGATTTGAAAAGATTGATTAGTATCCATGTTGAATTTATTATGTCAAATCCATTTATTTATTATGGATTGCTCATACATCTGATACGTGCTAGTCAACTCAGTTTTTCTAATAAAATAAATAATATTTATATTTAAAAATTGTAATTTCAAACTCTTCTTGAGTATAGAATTATTCTGGATACACAAATGCTTTCTCTTGCCATTATAAGGATTTTTGCTATGGGCTTAAAATAAGAAATGTGAACTGATGGATTAATGATACGACATATCAATTTTAAATTTATTTTCAGTGGCAACACAAATTACTTTCTGAATCTATACTATTTCAGCATAAATACATCAATCACATAAATGAACAGGCTATAAGTCCAAGTCAATACATTCTAGCCCATTAAACAGAGGAAAGTAAAGCAAGTTTGTCTGCATTCGATATGCCTAAGAGCAAAGATAGATAAAAATAAATGCAGGATTCTGACTACAGCTTGCCAATACTAGCTTGGAAAAGGATCAGTCATTAATCCACCTCAGTCACAATTATTAACAAACTTCTACACAGAAAGAAAATACAATGTAAATGCATTTGTCGTTTTAGGAAACCATATTCAGTTATAGTTAAAGACTATCCTCACCCTAGTTCTAACAACCCCACATGTTTTAAATGAATCCAGTGGCAGAAATTATATTCAGAGAAGACATTATATGTTCTGAGATCCACCTGTATCCTAAAACTGTATTCTTGTTATACTAATGCTTATTCAGACTTGAGAAAATATAGGGAATTACAGACAACCTTTGTGATTTGAATACTAACACTGAAGGAATACATGCTAAGTAAGATGCTTATAATAATGGCAGACAATGACAATTGGTGCAGACAAAATTCCATTCATAGAGTAAGATAGTATTTGGCCTGCATGTGATCAGTAGCAAATGGCTGGACAGAACAATGGATACTGAGAGTGAATCTCCAGTATTTTAAAGAGAAAACGGAGGTGTGCAGTAACAATTGACTGTAATAATCCATATAGTCCATCTGTCATTTTTCACATTTTATGTTTTTCTGGCTACATATTTAGATGATATCATACATTATTCCGTGAAGTATACCTAAGGCTACTTATGGAGGCAATGACTTTTCAGAATATTTTATCATTTAATTTTATAATATGCTTCACTCATTACTGTTATACTTATTTTCTCCCATTAACTACAATATCATTGCAATGTACTTTTGTAATGCTAATAAAGTTCCAAGTTACATTAATATCTAACTAAGAGGCCCTAGTAGAATTAGTGAAGTTTAAGGGTGTCTTTAATACTAGCACTTTTCAATTTTTTCTTTCCAATAGTTGCCTCCATAACAAAAGAAGCAAAGAAATAAAACATACCATGTAATATTTTCTTTATTAAGAAATAAGGGGTTGGGGATTTAGCTCAGTGGTAGAGCGCTTGCCTAGGAAGCGCAAGGCCCTGGGTTCGGTCCCCAGCTCTGAAAAAAAGAACCAAAAAAAAAAAAAAAAGTACCAAGCCAAAAAGAAATAAAAGTGGCAAAAAAGGTCTAAACCAGACAAGTAAAGAAATTATTTATAATCTAAAAAGGAGCTGGTCTTGAAGTCAATAATTGTCAACATTAGTAAACTCAGTCATGCCTGAACATGAAATTTCATGTTGAGAATATAACATAGAAGTAGCAATTAGTAATGTGCCTTCCCCAGGCAATAGTACTTGTGGAAGGATACATTTTGCAATTCATCCAGAGTGTACTCTTCCATTAAGCCTAGGTAGAGAGATTCATGGAGCATGTACAAAAAAGCTTCACTCATTATGTTCTCAATGTTCAATGTCCAGGTATCACTAATTAACAAAACCAATTATTCTAGCATTACCTATCTGCTTTATGGGATCAGGATATTAAAACTGTAAGAGAAAATAAATTTAAAACAGGTGATATAAAACATGAGCCCAGTGCTGCTTGTAAGTGATTCTGTATGATTTTTCTCTTTGGTCGTGATCGACCTAGACCACTCCGTAAGTTCAGAAGAGAACATAAATACCTGCCTATCTCTCCATTGTAGCCCCTTTCTACATTCCTACCTTTTGCTGTAATACCAGATTATACTAAAATCTTGTGATTCAGAGTTAAGATCTACCTGTAAGAGACAACATGAGCTAAGACCCACTTTATGAGACAGAACCCATACGTATGAACCTGAAACTAGAGAACTTATGGGCCTAGGATAATAATGAAATAATTCTGGTCGAAGAAGAGAAGAAAAAGTAGTTATACCTAATGACTTTTTGTTATACTTATAGATCAGTGCCTTGTGTAGCCATCATAGTGAGACTTTCTTCTCCGGCAGATGGGAACAAATATGGAGACCCATAGCCAAACACTTGCAGGTATTTCAAGACATTACAAGATAGTGAGAGACACTGAAAAAACACTCTGCTGTAAATGGGATGTCTCCATCAAATCCCTCCCTTGGAGGCTCATGTAATCCCTCAAAAGAAGAGGCAGAAAGACAATGAGGGGATAGAGGCCACAAAGAAAATAAGAACCTTTAAATCAAAGTGAACAAAGGATCCGCACCATATATACTGTGACTTCTAATTCAGTGGTTTTATAGAATGTCTGAATGTGTGAACAAGTAAGTCTTTGTTGTGCCTTATTTTGGGATCTTTTCCTTCTGTTTGTTTTGCCCAGCTTTGATAGCATTCATTTTATCACATTTTATTTTTGTTATATTTTGAAAAATGAACTAATGATTAAAAATTTTGTCAGTATGGCAAAGTTAACAACTGAAATATATCAGTTAAGAAGAAAAATTAGTTTTCTTTAATAGAGTGACACTGGTTTATCAACTACACCCAGTCTAACCATTGTTTTTAGGAGTAGTTGCCCAACATATAAACACACTCCACAGTTTTTTTGTTTTTATTGTTTATTTTGTTTTGTTTGTTTTTGCTTTCGTTTGTGTGTGTGTGTGTGTGTGTGTGTGTGTGTGTGTGTGTGTGTGTGCGTGCGTGTCTATACATATGCTTTTACATGGTTAAAGTTTGGTGCTTTGTTTTGTTTCTTTTATATATGATTTGATTTTGTTTTCTTGTTTTGGTGCATTTTGTTGCATTGTGTTTTTCTCTTTCTCGTATTTTTTTTTAAAGAATGAATGTAAAGTTGGATAAGTAGGAACTGGATGAAGGGAATTGAAAAGGGAAAGAAAATGACAAAAATAATATATTTAAATTGTAAAATTGTTTTTCTTTCTTTAGTTGTTTAGATTATTTATTTACTTAACATCCTGATCACAGCTTTCCCTGCCTCCTGACTTCCCAAGTTCCCATCCCTGATAGTGTTAATGATGTTCTTCTATACTTGCAGAAAAGAGCCTAGAGTAACTGTCATCTGTGAGGCTTCACCCAGCAAATGATAGAAACAGATGCAGAAACCCACAGCTAAACATTATGCAGAGCTCCAGTGAATCCTATTGAAGAGGGGGAGGAAGTATTGAAGGAGGCACCCTACGAAAGTTTTGTTTTGTTTTTTTAATGATTAGTAAAAATTTAAGAGTGGGAAACAAGCATGTCTTGCCTTTTTGAGTCTGGGTTAGCTAATGCAGTGTACTATTTTCCAGTTCTATTTACCTTCAGATTTCATGATTTCATTTTTTTTTTCTTACAGCTGAGTAAGGCTCCAGGGTATATGTGCCATATTTTCATAAACCATTCATCAGTTGAAAGAAATCAAACTTGCTTTCAAGTCCTACTCATCACAAACAAAGTGGCAATGAACATGGCAGAGCAAATAATTGTGTAATAGGACTTAGAATCCTTTGGGTATGTTCTAAGGAATGGTATGTTAGCTCCATATTTAGCATGTTAGAATCATACCCGTGCCCAGGATGACTGTACCAGTTTGCTGTCCCATCAAATGTTATCAAGGGCTCCTGATTCTTCACAACCTCACCATCATTACTTGTCAGTCCTTTCCTTGAGCATATTTATTCTTACTGGTATAAGATCAAGTCTCAGATTTCTTATAGTTTGCATCACTACGTTACGGATGCTGTAAACATTTTATATATTCTTTAGTATTGTCCTTGCTTGAAAACTCCGTTGTGAGCCACAGTAATTCTTATTATTGGTATCTAGGCGATTTTTGTAGATTGACTTTATATCCTGCTACTTTGGTGAAAGTTTTGATTGTTTCTTGAGGTTTTGTGATGGAACATGTGTGTTCTCTTGTGTATATTATACCATCTATAAGTAGAGATAATTTGACTTCTTTCTATTTGTATTCCGTTAATTTCCTTCTATTGCTAAAACTATATCTTAAAATACTGCATTGAAAAGAAGTAAGAGTAGTGGACAGCCCTGTTTCTTCCCCCATTATGAGTTAACTCCAATATTTATCTATATTTAGGACAATTTGCTGGTGGATAAGTCATAAGTATCCTTTATTATATTGAGCTATGTTACCAGTATCCTAGTCTCTCTAAGAACTTTATCATGAAACATGTTGGATTTTGTCAAAAAATTTTGGCATATGTTGAGATTTTATATGTTTTTTTCTTTTGTCCAGGTATATAAATTACTATAATTATCCCCTTATTTATGCTGAACCATCATTGTATTTTCAGTATAAGGATAGTTGATTATGATGGGTGATCTTTCTTATATGTACATAGACTCATTTTTTATAAATATTTCATTTAGAATTTTTGCATCTATGCTAAACACAGATACTAGTCATTAGTTCTCTTTGTTGTTTTGATTTTAGTTGACTATGGTATTAGAAAATAGTGTCTTATTACAAGGAGTTTGGAAATGCTCTTTTGAATTCTTTTTTGGAATACTTGGATACAGATTCATTACATTTCTTTTAAGATCTGGTAGATTTCAGCAGTGAATCTACCTGTTCTTCTTGTAGTTGTCAGAATTTAACCTGTACTTAGGTCTCATTCTTTTGCATCTTTTTAAGTCATTGATCTCTTCAATGTTTAACTTTAGCAGTTGGGATAAGCCTAGAAACTCTTCCATTTACTTTATTTTTCCATCTAATGAGCACATTCTTTTAATATATTTTCTTATAAGATTATGAAGCTTCTTTGATATTATTGTTTTTTATCTTTATTAACTTGAGTATTTCTTATTTACATTTCGATTGTTACTCCCCTTCCCGGTTTCCAGGCCAACATCCCCCTAACCCCTCCCCCTCCCCTACTATATGGGTGTTCCCCTCCCCATCCTCCCACCATTACCACCCTTCCCCCAACAATCACTTTCACTAGGTGTTCAGTCTTGGCAGGACCAATGGCTTCCCCTTCCACTGGTGCTCTTACTAGGCTATTCATTGCTACCTATGAGGTCAGAGTCCAGGGTCAGTCCATGTATAGTCTTTAGGTATTGGCTTAGTCCCTGGAAGCTCTGGTTGCTTGGCATTGTTGTTCATATGGAGTCTCAAGCCCCTTCAAGCTCTTCCAGTCCTTTCTTTGATTCCTGCAACGGCGGTCCCATTCTCAGTTCAGTGGTTTGCTGCTGGCATTCGCCTCTGTATTTGCTGTATTCTGGCTGTGTCTCTCAGGAGCGATCTACATCCGGCTCCTGTCGGCCTGCACTTCTTTGCTTCATCCATCTTGTCTAATTGGGTGGCTGTATATGTATGGGCCACATGTGGGGCAGGCTCTGAATGGGTGTTCCTTCAGTCTCTGTTTTAATCTTTGCCTCTCCCTTCCCTGCCAAGGGTATTCTTGTTCCCCTTTGATATTATTGGAAGGCATATTTAAGATGTGGTAAATAAGTCTAAGTAACTACCATATCTAGTGATATAAGCTGTAGAGGAAAAAAATTATTTCTGTATTCCTAAATCAATATAGTTTCTAACAGTATTGAAAATACTGATCTTTTTAACCAAAGATAAATATAGCTGTCATCATTCACCAAATAGGTATTTTACCCTAACAGACAGGAGCTACTACTGATCCAAAACTGCTAAAAATAAATCAGAACAAAAAGGATAAATGGATAATGGCTTTGCAGGTACAGAGACAATTAGTATTTTGCAAAGCAGTGCTATATGGAAGGTTCAGAAAACATTCCAAAGAAGGAGTAAAAATATGTTAAAGACCAAATAGCCAGATAATATTTGCTATGAGATTGTGTCACCTAGACATAATAGGAATATTCTACTCGTTAAATATCGACAATGTGATTTTTACAAGCAAAAACCACCCAAATAATGGCCTCACCAGCAGGTAAGCTGATGCAAAAATTCATCTGTAAATGAAGTGTACAAGCTGTTCATAGCAACTTACAGAGGGAGAATCAGGTTGTCAAAGGGATGAGATCCCTGACAGGCTGTTCAATTGTAAGTGGTCCGCTCCAAACACATGTACATACATGCAGCACTAATTGGGTCCAAAGGGTTGATTACACACACACACACACATATATATATATATATATATATATATATATATATATATATTCATATGCCTATACATATATTTATACATTACAGAAACATATTTATATATGCCATATACATATATATCAGACACACATATCATATACATGTACACATAAATATATACATACATATGTACACCCTAAACATATGTATCCTATATATATTTATCATACACATACTCATATATATATGTATATATATTCTTGTTTTTTGTTTGTTTAAATAATTTTCCAAGTAATCTTTTTATCCTTTTAATATATCCTCACATACTATTATTAAATTTTTGATGTTTATTGTACTTTGTTATATTTATTATGATATTTGAGACATATTAAATTATATATATCATATACGTGAAAATTATCATATTTATTATACATATGTATATATTGACTAAATACATGATTTTATATATATAAAATCATATACATGTATATATATATATATGTGTGTGTGTGTGTGTGTGTGTGTGTGTGTTTGTGTGTGATTAACATTAGTAATTAAAGAATAAACCAAGCAGTTGAAAAAGAATTGAGAGGAGCAAGGAAATTGTTGGAAGGGGGAGAGGTAGTAATAGAAATGATATCAACACAGTACTAAGAACAATAACAAAGAAGATAACAGGAGGTGACTTCACCACACCTATGTCATCTGTTTATCTCTGCTATGAACTTCATGAATAAACATAAAATATTATATTATTTGTAGAAATGGTTCTATTATGAAATGTCTTCAATGTTTGTGATCTCTCATACCTATAATTATTATCAATCAATTATTCTTTTCAACAACTCATCTCCACATCACAAGCTTGTTTCTTTTCATTTAGTAGTTATCTTACACTAAATTCTACTAACAGCGTAAACAAATGTCCCTTGAAGAACTTAAATGTCTACAGAGCTACAGAAATGCCTACCCATCTGCTCTTCTCAACTTCCAGAACAATAGACAAGAGGTGACTTTATCTTTACATGTAGAATTGCCACATGTGTGCTATAGAAGGACTATGGAATTCCTGAACTTTCCACACAATATAATCATGGTAATCAAATCAATTATTTCTGAGTTCCATTGCATAACTCTAACAATTAGATACTGTGTAGTTTTTTTGTATAATGGAATGCTACCCACAGAACAAATCTTTGTCACTAGAAGGACTTGAGGAAAAAAAATTTAGAAAAACTATGTATTACAAGCATATCCTATCAGCACGACCAAATTTTTACTTGGAGAAGATTTCACTCATCTGATATGATTTTTTTCTCATCAATATTTGCTAAGGATTCAAAATAATCTAGGCATCTTAGACAACACAGTCGCTTGGTTACCAAAGACATGGGAACTTATATGCATGCTGTCTCCTCAGTCAACCGTATAATGCAGCACTTTTCCATCCCCATTAAGAGATGGACTTTGTACCATACTATGCATTTTATAATACTTCTATCTAAATGCAGATTTCTACATTTCGTATCTACCATGGAGTGAGGGTTTCCATAAAAACATCAGCAGGAGAGTACATTGAAATTCATTTTGCATATTAAAGAAATCTCTCTGTGAGTTTCCTTCTTTTATTTGTTTTATCAATTCAAGCAATAAGCAAGAAAATTAGAGTTTCAGCCGTGATGGGAAAACGATTTATGATTTTATCAGCCTTGCTTCTTTTTCCCCTGCTTAGAAAATGTACAGACTTTTGAGAACATGTCAGCTTAAAATGTCCCCACTGGAAAATGAAATAAGTCTAGCTGTATCATTTCAGCCGAATACTGTAGTACTCTATTACCGAACTACAGTTTCACTTTGAGTAACATGCCCCTGGATGCTTTTCTTCCCAATATCTACAGCACACATAAAATCTGTCCCATGGGGATATGTTCTATTTAAAAACATTATTACAAATCCCATAATATTTTCCAGCATATATCTTAGTAGCTTGGTTAGGTCAGGGGTACAGTCAATGGCTAATAGATAGAAAATATGTCTCTTCACACTTGCAACTCTCTTTGACAGAGAAAACATATTGGAAATTGGCTGTTGCCAGAGTTATGGCAAATTTCCAAGCAGTTTATTATATGCAGTTTACTAAAGCTTTGCGTAAGCCCACAGGCAATTGATATGTAAAGGAGAAACAATGCACAACAAACTAATACCAACATGAAATTAAAGAAACAGTAACTTTAAATCTAAGAATAAAAGTTCAGGTTAAAACACTAGCATAATTACAAATATTATTTAAATGGTGAAACCAAACTGCATAGTTTATGCAAGCATGCATTTAAAATCAAAAAGCCAAGTCCCTTGTCTCACAATAGCGGCAACTTAGCATGCTGAAATAGTTGGAGAAATATGACATCCTCCAGGTTGGTGATTGTTTAAAACAAAATTGTTACAGTGACATGAAAACTAGTAATTCTCATTTATAAGCATTATTAATAGGACTTGCATAGACAGTTTACATCTATAACATTCAGCCACATAATTTTCTATCCTATTTTCCATTGAACATGCAATTATTTTACAAATGTCAAGAACAACTTACTTTAAAAAGCTATTAATTTCTGCAAATGAACCTTTTTTTCCTCTTGAAGATAACATTTCATCATTTTCTTTTCTCAGTCTATATGCAAAGTAGAATATTAAATACCAGGCTTTCTTCCATGCTTCAAACATCAAACTTGCCCCATAATAAAATATATGGCTCAATAGCATTGCTCTCTGCATACGTTTTAAAAATGATCTTATCAATACATTTCCAGCAACAGAGGGCACAGCTTTGTTAAATTTTTAAAGATTGAAATGAAACAATACTTTAGATATTTATGATTTTATTGAGCATTACACTAGAGATTCAAATTTGGTCAATGTGGGCACAGTTAGGAGACAACAGAGAAGTAGTCTGTATGGCTCTGAGACCAGGTCATGGTCTAGATAGAGAAATCCTACTCTGTAAGTGGAAAATGGTAAGCAAGGCTTTCTTGGACTCTTAATATAGTCTCCTCAGACTAGTAGAGTATATCTCTTCATTTCTAAATGTTCTGTGTATAACTAGAATATAATTTATGTATTTCAGCTATCACCTACAACTTCTTGACTGTTATTTGATAAAATATATATTTTCTCCTCACTACAGTCCTGATAAATAAAGCACATTTGTCCCTTCCTCTCTTATTATTTCTTTGTAATACGTTATTCTGTTTGCAAGAACAAAGGAACACGCTGCTTTTGGCTTTTTAGGAGGAAACAAAACAAAACAATAAGGCATTATTATGGTAGGAAGACTCATGTCTGTCTTGGACTTGATAAAGATTTACATAAAAAACAATGTAGCAGGGATTATTTTTAAAGCTACTTGGAAACAGAGTTGGTAATACCACATGGAATAAGAGCTTACCTTGAGGCCAAAAAGACAACTATTGTTGGCAGCTTCAAAATGAAACAAAACACCTCAGCTCTGGCAGAAGGTTGCACACTGTCCCTGGCGAGACAAAGAATTAAATACTTGTCACAGGTGATCTATGGCTGACATTCGGAGTGCTGTGGCAGAAGAGAGCTTGCATTCCTCTTTGGTAGCTGTTTTCTCCCAGATGAGCAATGAAAAGCCAAGGACACAGCCCAGTCATCAGTTCTCTTCCCTTGGAACTTATCTTGCCAGTTTATCCTCAGCAATGCATTCAAAAGAATGAAAGTGCATTTGACTGAGTTCCTAAAAATAATGCGCTAGTGTTCTAGTGCCCATGGCTTGCTACCTAAATACTCTTCTGCTTGTAACTCAAACTGTGGACTACTGATCCAAGTTAGAGATTTGCGATTCTTTGGGTTTGGTCCCCATTAGCAGGCATTAGCAATAAAGCATAATATAAAGTAAACAGAATTTTACCGGTGCTAAATCTGAATGCCAGCAGTTAATCATCCACCCACTTTAGACAAATAGACATCTAAGTTGGGACATTTATACCTTCATTGAATGATAATTCCTTTTTTTATTAATTTTTTTATTAACTTGAGTATTTCTTATTTACATTTTGAGTGTTATTCCCTTTCCCGGTTTCCGGGCCAACATCCCCCTAACCCCTCCCCCCCTTCTTTATGGGTGTTCCCCTCCCCACCCTCCCCCCATTGCCGCTCTCCCCCCAACAATAACGTTCACTGGGGGGTTCAGTCTTAGCAGGACCAAGGGCTTCCCCTTCCACTGGTGATCTTACTAGGGTAGTCATTGCTACCTATGAGGTCAGAGTCCAGGGTCAGTCCATGTATAGTCTTTAGGTAGTGGCTTAGTCCCTGGAAGCTCTGGTTGCTTGGTATTGTTGTTCATATGGGGTCTCCAGCCCCTTCAAGCTCTTCCAGTTCTTTCTCTGATTCCTTCAACGGGGGTCCTGTTCTCAGTTCAGTGGTTTGCTGCTGGCATTCGCCTCTGTATTTGCTGTATTCTGGCTGTGTCTCTCAGGAGAGATCTACATCCGGCTCCTGTCGGCCTGCACTTCTTTGCTTCATCCATCTTGTCTAATTGGGTGGCTGTATATGTATGGGCCACACATGTGGGGCAGGCTCTGAATGGGTGTTCCTTCTGTCTCTGTTTTAATCTTTGCCTCTCTATTCCCTGCCTCTCTCTATTCTTGTCCCCCTTTTAAAGAAGGAGTGAAGCATTCACATTTTGATCATCCATCTTGAGTTTCATGTGTTCTAGGCATCTAGGGTAATTCAAGCATTTGGGCTAATAGCCACTTATCAATGAGTGCATACCATGTGTGTTTTTCTGTGATTGGGTTACCTCACTCAGGATGATATTTTCCAGTTCCAACCATTTGCCTGTGAATTTCATAAAGTCATTGTTTTTGATAGCTGAGTAATATTCCATTGTGTAGATATACCACATTTTCTGTATCCATTCCTCTGTTTAAGGGCATCTGGGTTCTTTCCAGCTTCTGGCTAGTATAAATAAGGCTGCTATGAACATAGTGGAGCATGTGTCTTTTTTATATGTTGGGGCATCTTTTGGGTATATATGCCCAAGAGTGGTATAGCTGGGTCCTCGTGTAGTTCAATGTCCAATTTTCTGAGGAACCTCCAGACTGATTTCCAGAATGGTTGTACCAGTCTGCAATCCCACCAGCAATGGAGGAGTGTTCCTCTTTCTCCACATCCTCGCCAGCATCTGCTGTCACCTGAGTTTTTGATCTTAGCCATTCTCACTGGTGTGAGGTGAAATCTCAGGGAATGATAATTTCTGCACTGTATATTTTACACAGATTTTCTGTTACATTATATTCCTTCAATTTTTATATTTACATTCTTGTTTTTTTTCATTATTTACTAGTAAACTAAGATATTTGGCCTCAAGCCCGTTACTGAGTAGTTGAAAAGACTTGAGATTGTGAAATTCTGTAACTATTTTACCACTCTCTCAGTATATAAAGCTAGCTGTGGGAAGGGCAGTAATTTGGGGTCATATTTCTATAAAATACTTCTGTATTCAAGGTTCTCTATATCAGTTTAAGTTTCCCTAAGTTGATAAAGAGTTGATGTAGATGAACAGCTGGTACATACTTATTCAACTGTTGTCTAGTTAGGGTTGTGCTGCTGTGAAGAGACACCATGACCATTGCAACTCTTATAAAACATTTAATTAGAGCTAACTTACAGTTCAGAGGTTGAGTGAATTATCTTCATGGTGAGAAACATGATGTCATGCAAGAAGATATGGTGCTGGGGAAGGAAATGAAAGTTCTATATCTTGATTTGTAGGCAGCAGGAGACGGTGTGCCACACTAGGCCTACCTTGATCATATAAGACCTCAAAACCCACCTTCATAGCGATATACTTCCTCCAACAAGACTACACCTTCAAATGTTGCTACGCTTTCATGGGCTGTGATGGTTTTCATATGCTTGGCCCAAAGAGTGGCACTATTAGAAGGTGTGGTACTGTTGGAGTTGGTGTGATGTTAGAGTAGGTGTGTCACTATGGGTGAGGGCTCTAAGACCCTCATCTTAGCTGCTGGGAAGTCAGTTTTCTGCTAGCAGTCTTCAGATGAAGATGTAGAACTCTCAGCTCCTCCTGCACCATGCCAGCCTGGATGCTGCCATGTCCCTTGATGATTACGAACTGAACCTCTGAACCCGTAAGCCAGCCACAATGAATTGTCATTTATAAGATTTGCCTTGGTCTGGGGGTCTGTTCACAGCAGTAAAACCCTAAGACATGGGCCAAATATTCAATCACATGAGCCTATGGGTGCCATTCGTATTCGAACCACCACAGGCATCTTTTCTAGAATAATCATGAATTTATGCAATCTAAAGCAACTTAGTTTCCCATCCAAACATTGGCCAGAAGCTAAGGTCATCTGGGAAGAGGGAGCCTCAAATTCCAAAATTGCTTCCATCAGATTGGCCCGAAGGTGAGTCTGTGGGGGCATTGGTTTTTGTTGTTGTTTTGTTTTGTTTTTGTTTTCTTTTCCATTATTGATTGACACACAATATCTATATTAACTGTGGTCTGTAGCACACCTGAGGGTATGGTCCTTAGAGATATAAGAAAGGTAACTAAACTTGAACCACAGAGAAGGCAGCAATCAGTGTTCACATTTGGTTAATGCCTCTGCCCTGCCCCTACTTCCCTCAGTGATCCACTGTGGTGAAAACAGGTAAGCCAAATAAACCCTTATTTCCCCAAGTCACTTTTGGGTATTATATTTTCAGAGCAACAGAGCAAAACGGAATACACATTGAATAATAGCTTGACTCCTTCCTTTTATGTAGCCAAGAAACAAAACTTCCCAGGGGAAACAGTGATATGTAAATTAGATTCTAGATACTAGACAGAAGCATATGGATCTTATTTTAGGTCAGTAAGAAGTTAGTTTGGTGAAATTTCATTAAGGGTGAAAATATTATTATGTACAAAATGTTTTTAAAAATTAATTCAATAACTCCTGGGCCTATCAACAATCTTTTTCCATACATTTTTTTTTCTATTCACAGTAAACACATGAGCATGCCAGACCTCTAGCATCTACCTCAGCTCATGTAGATGCAACTGAAGTCAGTGTGCCCTCCTAGTCTTTCTACAAATCTCACTTCCCAATAGAACCTATGGCAAATACAACTTGCCTCCCAATATTTCCTGAACATTTTCCATGATGCTATAATATTATAGAATTGCATACTAGTAATACTGATATCTGTTGTGTTTACTGCTTTTTATTTCCATAAAATTGATAGTTACCTACTTGATAAATTGTGGAGCAGCGAGCTGTGAAAGGTACCCTGATTCATGGTCAAGATAGGTCAAATCGCAGGAGACCCTAAAAGGGATGTCAGGCGAATTCCTAGTCTCCCAGGAGATCAAGGCCTCACTTGCTGCAGCCAATCCCCCAATCCCTGTAGAGAGGTTTGAGACAGATCAGTCATGTAGGGCCATGACCCAAGCCCCACCTTCACAGGTGAGGAGTGACCAGAGGTCACTTAGATTCAAGACAGATCAGTCCTAGAAGCAGGACCACACCCCCGAATATGTAGATGAGGCCTTCCCAAGCTCTCAGGCTAAACCAAGAGGAAGTACCTGCTGTCAGATACCGACCCATCCAAAAACTGTATTTAAGAACCATGGGGGAGGATGGGGAGGGGAACACCTATAGACAAGGGGAGTAGGAAGGGTTAGGGGGATGTTGGCCGGGAAACCGGGAAAGGGAATAACAATCGAAATGTAAATAAGAAACACCCAAGTTAATAAAGATGAAAAAAGAAAAAGAAAAAGAAAAAAAGGAACCACGTTCAGGATTAAAAGTGTGCAGGAATTATTCCATCCGCTGAGAGCTTCTGTCATAAGAACTGCAACCTTGCTGCTTGGAGAATAGATTTGCTCTCCTGGAATTACTGCCAGAAGCTCCCCTGCACCCCTCAGCGGCTAATCAGTCTCCTGCTGGCTCAGTCCACCCCAAGCAACTGAATTGGCTGTCAGAAGGGAGCAGAACCAGCAACTCAGGCGGCAGAACCAGTCCCTCCACCACCCCTTGCCTGAGTTCTCTCCCCGTTGCCCGAATCCACGCACCTAGCCAGGCCAGAGATCACTGTGGAGAGCCCCCCAACCCCACTCCGTGCCAGAGTCCCGCATTAAATGATTGTTTCCATTTCTCATGCCTGTTGCACATGGCTGGCATGTAACATAGAGGCCTCATCTTGTGCTTTCATCCCACAGACATACAGTGTTAGAGGTGCCGTGTTTGCTTGTTTACTTTTAAAACACGTTTTCTCTGTGGAGTCGTGACTGGTTGTCCTGGAACTTGCTCAGTAGACAGAAATGGCCTTAAACTCAGAGATCTGTCTTCCTATGTCCCCCAAGTCCTGGAATAAAAGTCATGATCCATTCCTGCCGATGCTACCTCTCTTGTCATTGCACGAAGTGATACATATGGAAGATCATATGTTAGTAAGAGTTTCCTGTTGTACCTGATGACTGGCCCTCCGACTTATCACATGATCTTCCGGGAACAAAGAGACACCCACAGCCTTGCCTTAGGGCCAGAAAGAAAATGAGGATCATTTGGATAAATGCTTCCTGATCAAACAATCATAGTAAAGTTGTTTTCTCTCATGAATGCACAACATGAGAGTGCTCATAGTTCTACTAACACTGTGTTCTCTTTAAAATGTGTTCTCTTTAAAATTTATTTATTTACTTATTCATTCATTCATTCACTCATTCATTCATTCATTCATTCATTCACTTACTTATTTTTGACAAGGAGAGCACAATTCCTTGACCAGAAATTCTTACTTTTAGTGTCTAGACACACAGTTAAATGCAAAACTATTAAACAGACAGCTATACAAATTCATCTGGCCTGCTCTGTGTCTGCATCTAGAGGTGTGGGCCTTTTTCCTTCCAAGTTGAAAACTGCTTTTATGATCTGTCAAGAGCGTTTATTTGGCCTCTGTGTTTGTTTTACCCTCTCCTCTCTGCTTCTTCCTTTCCATTGTCCTTCTTTCCTTTTTTTGAGCCGTTTACAATCTCACACATTCTTCTTCACGGTTTTCTTTGTTACTTTGTTCTCCCTTTTGCGTCTGGTGCATATGCCTACGGTACATACAAATATACGTATTCACATGGGTACAGGTGCATGTGCAGGTAGGGATGCATATCCATGTAGAAATTAACAATGAGAGTCTTCCTCAATTA
Source organism: Rattus norvegicus (assembly GCF_021556685.1). Taxonomy (NCBI): domain Eukaryota; kingdom Metazoa; phylum Chordata; class Mammalia; order Rodentia; family Muridae; genus Rattus; species Rattus norvegicus. The sequence continues at coordinate 42,149,837 of NC_141553.1, forward strand.
CTTTGTCCTCCATGTGATAGCAAAGGGGTTTCATTGACACAGAGTTCACATTTTCACTATCTCTAGTCCTAATTTACTTATTCCTGTGACCTTACAAAATAACAGAGTTCACGGTGACCTCTTCGCCCATGCATGCTACGTACTTCGCTCATCTTTATCTTCTTTCTTCTGCCCTTTCCTACTGTGTTAGTTTCCTTCTTTTCTAAAGGCCTAACATTCTACCTTCATGTAAAGTTTTATGTTCATTTTTAAAAACACACGCCTACATAAGTATAATGCACGGAAGTCAATGTGATACTTACCTGCCTTCCTGAGCCTGGAATATTTCACCTAACATAACAATTTCCAACCAACCATTTTCCTAATAATGGCCTATATTTTTCTTTATGACGGATGTAGTAGTTTGAATATGCATAGCCTTGGGAGTAGTACTCTTAGGATGTGTGGCTTTCTGGTAGGTGTAGTCTTGTTGGAGAAAGTGTGTCACTGTGGGGGTGAGCAAGGGGATTCTCCTCCTAACTACATCAGAGGCAGTCTTCTGTTTGTCTTTGGAACAAGATGTGAAACTCCTCCTGCATCATGCCTGCCTGGATACTGCCTTGCTTCTCTCCTGTTAATAATGTACTGACTCTCTGAACCTGTGAGCCAGCCCCAACTAAATATTGTCCTTTAGAAGAGTTGCCTTGCTCACGGTGTCTGTTCACAGCAGTAAAACCCTAACTAAGAGAGAAGTTCTATTTTGCATTTACATGTTGCAATTTTGATCATCCACCATTGATAGGCAATAGATTATATAGAATACCAATGAATTGGATTGAAAAACGATCTTCCAGACCATGACTTTGGAACATTTCCTATTCTTTTCATTCCACTAAGTGTAATTTCATGTCCAAAATATTTCCTGATACCTCGTGAAAAGCACTGAGTTGTTAGCCATATTATTACTAGCAATTTTCCAATAAATGCTAACATGCTTGTATATGTATGTAATTCTCTGAATTGTACCTTTAGAAATAATATCCAGAGGTAATATCCATTCACTTCTAAAAGTTTTGATAAATGTTACTGCTTTTCCTTTAGGTTGCTTGTCAATGCTGCTTAAACTTCTTTTTTTCTTTTTTCCTCCATCTTTATTATATTGGGTATTTCTTATTTACATTTCAATTGTTATTCTCTTTCCCCTTTTCCAGGCCAACATCTCACTAACCCCTCCCTTCCCCTTCTCTATGGGTGTTCCCCTCTCCATCCTCCCCCCATTACCACCCTCCCCCCAACTATCATGTTCACTGGGGGTTCAGTTTTGGCAGGACCCAGGGCTTCCCCTTCCACTGGTGCTCTTACTAGGATATTCATTGCTACCTTCTTAAATGTCACTCCTGCTATTATTTCTTCTATTTTCCTATATTTCATTGCTTCAAATAAATAGGGTATAAATTATTTTTCAATTGAAAACCAAATTACCTGTTATATGTAGAGATATTTTAGAAACAAATTTCAATTAAATTGATACTTAGAGGGAGTAACAGTGTTTCTATTAGACACTCAGGAGGAAGGTTGCATACTATTTTCAAGCAATAATTGATCAGTTAGTATTTTTAAAATAACTTATAATAACATGCTACTTAAATGTTAATTTTTATTTGCTAAATTATATAAATAAAGATATATTTAATAATAAAAGAATTTTGTCAAATGAAAATGATTTACTACTTAAATGCTAATTGTTACATGTCATAATTTGTTTCTCCTGATATTCTCCTGAATTCTAAATTTCTTGTGAAATTTACTAAAGCAAATAATTATTGCCTCAAAAGATGTTTACTAAAATAAAATAAATGAATCCTAATCACTCAGAAAAGAATAGTTAACAAAGTGAAAACAAGAATGTTCGGAGGTTAAGCTGTCAGTTTTTACACAGGAACACTATCCAGTTCATTTAATTCATGCAGATACAAGCATTCATGGATACAGAAACTGGAAGAAAATTTAACTATCCTATCCCGCATTATGTATTGTATGGCTAAGAAACACTTCAAACACTGTATTCAAATAGCCCCATCTTGTAAAAGTAACTTTTATTTACCTGATGTAATTCTCAATCTGAGGTTTACTGCTTCAGTCTGTATACCTAGGCCTAGTCCTGGGAGCTTCTAACCTGGAAACTCATCTAGGCCTAGAATGTTTTAGCTTCTCAGGCTTACTGCTGAATAAGCTCACCATTTTTACTTCTTTCTGAACTCTAGCTTGCTGGTTCAAATCATCTGTTTTGGCATAAATTCTTCCCCTAGCTGACCAATTCAATCTGTTTTTACTTGGCTTTTCCTGGATTTCTTAGCTTTGTTTCATATTAATTTTGACAATTTGTTTTAATCTCCTGGCTCCTTGTGTCTTTGGCTGTTTTAAGCGCCTTCTATCTCTCTCTGTCTCTCTGTCTCTCTGTCTCTCTGTCTCTCTGTGTCTCTCTGTCTCTCTCTCTGTCTCTCTGTCTCTGTCTCTGTGTCTCTGTGTCTCTGTCTCTGTCTCTGTCTCTCTCTCTCTCTCCCTCCTTAAGTAGTTTAGTAGCTTCCCTTCCTTCTCTCTTCTTGTGAGACTTGGGTACACTTCACTCTGTCAAATCTTTCTCTAATTTATCACTTTGTCTGCCACTCAATTAGGTATCACTTTCAAACATGGTACTTCTTTCTAAATGTTAACTTTGCCTTAATTGTTTGGGATTAAAGGTGTGTACCACCACTCCTGGACCTAAGCTTTACCTGAAACTCACTCTGTAACAGACTGCCCTTGAACTCAGAGGTCTGCTGGCCTCTTGTGTCCTGGGATTAAAGGCATGCCTGTATTCTATTCCTTCCGGCTGGATCACACAGACCAAGCAAGTCTTTGGATGTGATTCCCTTGCCAGAGTAGCCATGTTCTGAATTAAAATTCCTCTACATCTTTTTCCTTTCTGTTTTAGCTAAAAACTATAAACAGTTTAACTTTTACACTAGAAACAATGACCAATTCTACAAATTTAACAATCTAAATGTGCTTATGAAGATCCATTGATCTGACAATACTTCATAATTAAAGTCCTGCTCATCTGTACTTCAGCTACAGTCCATTTCACCATCAAGGTTTTCAGGCTGCCAGTCTAATGAACACTGTCCTTTTTCAGCTGCCTCCATGCTTTCTGCCTCATCTGCAGCACCCAGGAGCCAGATGCTGTGGAAGGCATCTGCTAGTGCAGAAAGGAAGAGAAAGCACCCAGCTGACCTTACTGAGCATTAGAAGAAATAAAGCTCCTCCCTCTCCTCCTCCTCCTCCTCCTCCTCCTCTTCCTCCTCCTCCTCCTCCTCCTTCTTCTCCCTGTCAGCTGGTTACTTGTTTTACCTCTTGACCTATGACCTATGGTTGACTTTATTTAGCTCTTGGACTAAAGATGCATGATAGGGCTTAGGCACATGTAATTATTTAAATAAGCAGAAAGCTCTTGGTCAATAGGTCTGTGCTTTTAATGAGCTATACAATAACAAGATTTTTCTTCAGCAAAATTCACAATCTGGGTGTTCATATTGTCAAATATCCTGCAACACTATCTTTCATACTTGCCTTGAGTTTAGTCTCCATTCCACTTTTTCTAGGTTGAATTACTTTCAAGCACACACACACACACACACACACACACACACACACACACACACATATATATATATACAACTTTACTGGGAAACTGCAGGTATTAGATGAGAAAATATATGTGTTTCTCATGAAACCTACCACACTGAATATGATGCATACATACTTATTTATGGATAAACAGTCATATTTGATAGTATACAGAAAAAACACTCTTCTACATGAAAGAGCTCTCTGGTAAGTTTTCTAATTACAAGTGTTCAGCTCTTGTGATTGAGATATGAGTATTTGTATGAGAACACTAGATAGATATATGTGCATGTGTGTATGTGTATGTGAGTGAGGGAGAGAGAAAGAGAATGTAACAATACAGGAAGAATGGATTTGAAAGTAAATGGGGGTACTTAGGAATATTTGTACACGGAGCAGGAGAAATAGAAATCTTACAGGTATAGTACTTATGTATAAAATTCTCAAAAAAAACAAGAAACAAAAATCATAATAGGATATGATAAATAGTCTCTTTATAAGTAGAAAGACATCCTCATAACTCCACAGAAATAGGAATTCAATTTTCTTAATTTTAGTTTGATGTCTATTATTCTTTATTTTCAATGGAGCTATCTATTTGATTCAACTGCTTCGTCGTAGCCTCTGGTATTATTACACAATGAAGTGTTTGTTTCTGAGATTGGGAGCATAGTTATCTCTAATTCTAAGGGTTGCTTTGATATCAGTGGGAGGTTGATGGGGCTATCCTGTATGTGGCAGCAATAAAAGGAATTCCTATTTAACAAGGATCCGCAGTCCTCTCAGATGGGGAATTCTGTTAAGTCCCTCCTGTTGAGATGTTTTAATTCTGCCCTGCTGACTGCCAATACTAATTAATGTGTGCAGTGTTTACACAGATTATGGAAGAGGCACTATTTGTTTTTAGGAAAGGTAATCACTTGAAAAGCTGAAGAGGATCCTACTTAGATGCAAATGCCTTGAGTGACAAATAAACGCACCCTTCTGTGGTGTAGGAAACTATTGTTCCTTTTCTGCAATCTCTTCCACTGTAGATGTGGGGCCACAGACACAATTGCATTTCATACTTGCTGTATGGAAAGAGGGTAGTAAGTGAACCTGAGGGAGAAAGAAAAAAAACGAGGGTGGGTGGATTATACATGGGGCTCCTACAAAGTTTCATAAACTCGTAATCAGCTCACAGATCATCAGCAAGCACTTCCAATCTAATAATTGAAAATTATGTGTGGGAGAGAGCGAGAACTAAAGACAAGGGAGTAGTAGGACACTTTGGAGTATAAACCACATAATGATGAGCACAGCAAATACCACCAAGAGTGCAAATAGTGGTACTCACGCCTTTGGAGCAAACAGCAGCTGTCTCATTGGACACAAAGTCTGCTCAGCAGGAGAAAATTCAGGGGTGATAGTGTAAATATGACAACTACACAATGTTAATAATGTCGTAAACCATAAGGAACCTATTATTATCACTTTCCTAGGCCAGTAGAATCCTCCATTTTCTAATACTTATCATTATACTAAATACCCTTATACCAACAGATAAACACAGTACCCAATTTTCATTAAAAATCTTCCTTTTGCAGCAGATGGACACCATTACAGCAACATACAACTTTTGGGTGTCCAAAACCCAACTGGCAAATCGACAGCATGAACTCTACATCTAAGGCTTGGGGAACATAATGGAGACATGGATGAAAAGAATGTAAGAGCCAAAGGACTGGGAGGTCTGCTATAAGATGGTGCCTTCTATAGATAACAGTGAAGCTGCACCCATAAAAATCACAAAAACATGGCTGCCTAAGCAAGAGCTAAACAAAGTGTTCTGTGCCAGTCCAGATGGGTGAAATCTTTAAAAGCTCTACCCTTAGATGAAGAGCTATAGGCAACTAATGGCTGCTGAGGGAGGAGGAACCAGTTTTTAATGCAAGAGCTCCCTGGTGAGTTTTCTAATCACAAGTGTTCAGCCCTAAACTCATATGAGAATGCTAGATTCTCTCTCTCTCTCTCTCTCTCTCTCTCTCTCTCTCTCTCTCTCTGTGTGTGTGTATGTGTCTCTGTCTCTCTCTGTGTCTCTGTCTCTGTCTCTCTCTCTGTGTCTCTGTCTCTGTCTCTGTCTCTCTCACTCTGTGAAAGAATGTAAACTAGGGAGTGAATGAGGGTACTCAGGAATATTTGGATGGGAAACAGGAAGAATTTGAAATGTTGAAGGTGCAGGGCTTACATATGAAATTCACAGTAAAATAAGAAACAAAATACATGAGTCATTGCCCTTTGAAGAGACCACACATCATGTATGAATGTTTTTTTCCTCTGACCCTTCTAAATATTGTTTCTGCCAATTAGTCCTTGTGCTTGCCTTGACCTTATAGCCTGATCATACAATCATTTTTGCCAATCTGTAACTTTAAAAAATCCATGAAGAAATAAAAAAGAGAAATGTGAGATGCCTTAGTATATAAAGCTCTTGCATATACCTGTAAAAAGCTAGCCTTGGTGACATACTTCTGTTATTATAGTAGAGACTAGGCTGATTCTTGGAGATTGCTGGCTAGGTTGTCTTACTAAAATCAGGAGCTCCCTTTTCAGTGTGAGATCCTGTTTAAAAAGGAGAACAGCAGGTGACAAAAATCTGTGGTCTCCTTATGCAAACACACTCATGGATACATTTCTCATAAACAAGAAATTAAGAATAATCTGAAGTACTGATAATATGGTTGCTCTTGTCCCATGGTTGTAAATATTATTTTGAGATACACACTGTAAATTATGAGGTTTAAAGTTAGAGATTTAATCACCACCAAATTTTAACTGAAACTTCTTTCTTATTTTATTTTTTCATATCTACTTCAGAACCTATTTACTTCTCCTCATTTATTTCCTTGGAGAGTCATCATCACAGTGGCTTGGAGTTTTGAAGGGTTCAGAATGGCTATTCACAGAATTACCTCATTTGGCCACATTTCTCCCCAAGCTTTGAAAAGAGAAAACAAGTCTGCAGGTCACATCTGTGACCCCTAGGGGAAGAGGTTCCCACACACAAGTGCCTAACAACCTCCAAGTTTATTTTTATAAAGAACCACTTGGGCCTCCGACTCTTCAGCTGTGGGGCTTGCTTCTTGTGGCTTTCATGTTAAAAAGCTCCTTTGTCAAAGCCCTTAGGCCCAGTGGTGATAACTGCTACAGAAAAATACCGCAGATAGAAAGATATATTTTCAATAACCCTTGACTTTTATTAGTTCAGCCACTGCTAGCATAAAGAGTAAGTGGACCCTTGATATTTTAAATGTTGCTTGTCCCCTCCATATACTTCCCAGGTCAGCATTCTTTACTGATGAAAATTCTGGACTAGACCTTGCCTGGCTATCACTGGGAGAAGCATAAGCAACATTATCTACTCAGAGCTTTGGTTGTTATACCCAAAGCATGTGATCAATACAGTAGCATGGGGTTTGTGGTGATTTTCTTATTTCATTACATCTGGAAAGCAGGTTCGTATGAGTAAGAGAATTGTGAATGCCTGAATCAGTCAGTTATAGCTCACTTTCTTATGATAAAAATGTAAACATAATAAAAGAGATTTTTGTAATGCCGTGTACAACTCATAAGTGTTCTGTGGTATCAGGTCAATAATATGGATACATTTTTAAAATGCTATTATCTGTATATACTTTATTGTAGAATAATACTTCAATGCATTAAAGGTGCTTGTCGAAAGGCATCACATGCAAGAAGAACAGATCTAATGTTAACATTATTTAACATAGCTTCAAATTTGCTCCCAAATTTTAAATGAATCTTATTGTCCATGTATCTCAGAACAGAATGTCCACGTAATTATGCATTACATTGAAAAACTCTAGCTCAAGCTTTGACAATAACTTACAACTTGACCTTTGAATGTGATGAGATGTGCTAGATTTATTGCTCTCAGTCTCCAGTTTTCCTTCTCATTCTTCAGTGGAGTGGCCAGTGGATTCAGGGAAGAGCACCAAAGGGAGAGCTAGTACAACTGGATTCTAGAAAAATCACTGGTAGTGGGCAAGACCTGCAGCTGTGCTTCTGAGAAACAAAGAGTTTGATTTGATGATCTCTTGGACTATTTGAACTGGACAATTCATCATTTATTGAGAGATAACAAGCATAACTTACTCATGAATGAAATTACTCTTAGTTCAAGTACCAGCACTAGGAAATGAGGTGAAGACTTTCTAAAAGGTAGTTTCTGTTTGTTTATATCTCTGGACTCACTGTACTGTGTTGGGGAAAATAGCATATCACAGACTTAGTAGTGATGGAATGGAATGTATGCAAAGGTAATCATATAGAATGTTTTAAACTTTATACATTATTTTATGTAGAATTAAAAGATTCCTTAGGCTTTGCTCTGACTTGATTTGTTAAAGTAAACAGTAAAAGGTACAAAAAATTACAGATGGTAATAACAGGTTACACTTGACATTACCAGTTTAATTAAATGACTCAGTATGAAAAATACAAAGAAAGAAACCCAGATCTGAGCAACAAAGAGCTGTTTATATGAAAGCAATCATTGTGAGGTAAGACGATGAGGAAGAGCAATAGTTGTGAGTAAAGAAATGACAAAAAGAGAAAATTGCAAAACTATAAGAGTATTAAATTACACTCTCAAGATAATCATTTGAAACAAAGAATTCTTTCTTTCTTTATTGGATATTTCATGTATTTATATTTTAAATGTTATCCCTTTTCTTGGGTCCTCTCTCTCCCATCCCCCTTCCTCTTGCTTCTGTGAGGAGACTCCCCTTCCCAGACTCCCACTACCAGCTCTCTGCCCTGGCATTCCCCTACCCTGGGGGAAAAAAGCCTTCACAGATCCAAAGGCTTCTTCTCCTACTGATGCCAGACAATATCATCCTCTGCTACATATGCATCTGGAGCCATGGGTCCCTCCATTCGTACTCTTTGGTTGGTGGTTCAATCCCCGGGAGTTCTGTGGAATATGGATGGTTGATATTGTTGCTTTTCCTTTGGGGTTGCAAACTCTTTCAGCACTTTCAGTCGTTTTTGTAACTCCCCCATCGGGGGCCCATGCTCAGTCTGATAGTTAGCAGCAAGCATTCTCATCTGTATCAGTAAGGCTTTGGCATGTCTCTCAGGAGACATCCATATCAGCCTCCTGTCAGCAAACATGTCTTGGCATCAGCAATAGTGATTGGGTTTAGTGACTGCCTATGGGATGGTTGCTCAGGTGGGGCAGTTTCTGAATGGCCTTTCCTTCAGTTTCTGTTTCACTCTTTGTCCCTGTATTTCTTTTAGACAGGAGCAGTTCTGGGTTAAAATTTTGAGAAGGGTGGGTGACCCCCATCTCCCAAACAGGTCCTTGCCTAATCTCTGGAAAGATGGTCTCTACAGGTTTTCTCTCCCTTTTGTTGGGCATTTCAACTAATCTCATCCCTGTTGGGTCCTGGGATCCTCTTGCTTTCCTGGCAGCTAGGACTTGCTGTTGGCTATCTCCATTGCTACTTACCTCTGATAAAATTCCTGACCCTTTTTATATCATCCTGTCCCCTTTCTTACCTGATCCTGCTCCCCCCTTTCCCCTCCCTCTCCTCTCTTCCTCCCAAGTCCCTCTCACCCTTTACCTCCCAAGAGTATTTTGTTTCCCCTTCTAAGAAGCACTGAAGCATCCACATTTTGATCCTCCTTCTCCTTGAGCTTCCTATGGTCTACTAATCGTATCTTGGGTATTCTGAGCGTTTGGGCTAGTATCCACTTATCAGTGAGTGTTCTTTTGTGACCAAGTTAGCTCACTCAGAATATTGTCTAATTCCATCCATCTGCCTACAAATTTCATGAAGTCATTGTTTTCAATAGCTGAATAGTACTCCATTGTTTAAAACATATTCAGTGTCTGTTAGTGTTAACTTGGAGATAACTTTGTGTGTCTCTTTTTTTTTTTCTTTTTGATTCCTAACCCACTCTTCTTTATTTTTTATTGAGTATTTTATTATTTACAATTTAAATGTTGTCCCCCTTCTAGGACTCCCCTCCACAAACTCCCACCCCATTGCCTCTAAAAGAGTGCTCACCCACCCAGGGTGTCTCTTTCTTATCTATAATTTGCAATGTATCTTACTCTTCCCAAATGACACTATTTGACCTGGAAAGTATTTCAACACAATAGATTTCAAAGGTCAAAGACCTCCTTGAAAAATCTCTTCCCATTTAATCAGCATCTGGTCAAAGATAGAAGAAATCATTGTAAGGCATTTCCTAGTACAAGAGCATCTTGGCACTTGGGAGCCAAGTAATACTGCAAAGTCATACCACACAACAAACCTAACACAGGAGATTTATTAAGAACAGAATGACAGATGTCTCTGAAGGGGAAAACAGACAGAACAGGGTTAAGTGGAGGAGAAGGCTTTTATAGGTTGTGGAGGTGGAGGAGAAGGATTTTATAGGCTTTTCATGTATGAACAGTGAGAGAGTGAAAAAGTACAATGTTACCATTCCTGAGTTATTGTCCATAACCTGAGCGTTTGGCTATTCTGAGTCTGAGAATGGGGAAAATTTCAAAGTCTCAGGAGCTCAGGGTCAAATCAGGCACAGTGTGTTCTTTAGATGGCCCCTTTTCCCTAGACTCAGATCTGTTCCTAACACCCAAGGACTATACCTCTCCACTGCTTGTAACCCTGAGCAGAGGTTCTCACATCAACTTTTGGTCTTCACAAGTACTAGCACATATGGTCTACAAACACATAAACACAGATAATCAAAGTTGAAGTAAATTTTTAAGAATTGAGCAAGGGACATCATAATATTAAAATTATAGACATAACCTTTGGTTAGCTTTTACTTCAAACACTTCTTACACAAATAGAAAGTATGGTCTGATCATCATCTTGTGGGCGGTTATCATTCAGTGATCAGGATATATTCAGTAGGGCTGAATATTGAAATTGAAGTTGACCACTGTCAATCATACATATTGTGTAAGTCAAGTATTTATGCAAAGCTTCTATGACAGAGTGGAAGTGGCTCATGTCTCTGCAATATCAAGCAAAAGTACCATATAGTTTGATGCCTTCGAGGTAGGACCTGTGTAGCAGATGTATGAAATTCATATAACTAACATGACTAAACAGCTTCATAGATAAAGTTCATAAGTAAAGATGTAAAGAGAGCATACTTCAAATTTAACCCATAATAAAAATTTAAAAATTCCTAATTTGTCCTTTTAATTTTCTTCCTCTCAAAAGTTTCATGTTAGTGGTTTTATATGTTATTTATAATGGAGTAGCAAATGAAAAAAATGTGCTTACTCATACCAGTTATAGCTCATTTTCTATATTTGTTTTTGGCTTTTGCTTACATGCAGCCCTTGCTCATGTATCCCTGTGATATGATTATTAAGTTTGGTGCAAGCATAGGAGGTGAGTTAAATCTTCTGAAAAAAGGTGTGCCCCGTGCTGATTACAATAAGAGATTACAGCCTTTTCTCTAAATCAGTTAGAAGGATGATAATACTGCTTATTTTTGTCCTATTGTTTATTTACTCTAATGAGTAATGAGAGAATGAGGGAATTTAGTTCCTAGTTCTCACCACAGTCGGAAAAAACACTTCTGATTTATAAACTTCTTTCCTCTGAAGTTATTTTGGGATGTTGGATTGTGTTAGGAAGGAAGTACAGGTGTGGTGTGGTAGCCTTATTTTTTCAGAAGGATCTGTATAAATTTATAAAACATTCATGTTGAGAGAGCACCTCTATTCTTAGGTTGTATAGGCTATGCTGGTGAGCTCAGTTAAGTCTCCTCTAAAAGACACAGGCATATGATTAAAGTAACATTTAGGCATTCTTATGGCTATTGGTGACTTTTAAGAGATTAACTTTATTTTTATTTATTTCTCTGTGTGTGGGGGGGTATGAGTGTGTGTGTGTGTGTGTGTGTGTGTGTGTGTGTGTGTGCATGTGCGTGCATGTGTGTGTGTTGTGTACAAGTGGCTTTGGAGTCCAGAAGAGGGCATTGGCTTTCTGAAAGTAGATTTACAGCTATCTGTGGGCCACTATACCTATGACCTAGAGACTCAACTCAATTCCTCTGAGATAGAAGCCAATCTCTTAGCTACTGAACCATCACTCCAGCCTTGTTCCTTCAGCCATTTTTATGTTAGGGGTATTTGTTAAATATATTAATTATGTATATTGTTTTCAGTGGACATCCTAACACATGTCTATAGAACTAATTAAAAAATATTCAACCCCCTTAATCCATCTACCAGCTCACATCCTTCCCAAAATTTAGCAGTCTCCCTTGCATACTCTAGTCAACATTTTGTTATTTCTATAGATTTAGAGGAGTGTATGGTATCTCCCTCTCTGTGTCTGCATTATTTTTCTTAAAATAAAATCCATTGGCTTGATTTTAAAAAATAATTTTTTTCTGGCTAAGCAGCATTCTATTATATGATTCGTTTTATTTTTAATCTTCACTATTAGTATATTTGTCAGTGGACTGTGCACTGGTTAGTTTTAAATGTCAATTTGATACAATCTTGAATCACCTGATAGGTGACTCAAGAAAGTGTCTAATATAGACACTTGGCTTATAGATGCACCCGTTGGGAACTGCCTTGAGTATAATAGATGTAGGAGAATCTGCCCTTAATGTGGACAGCTCTTTATAGAAATTGCCCAGATAAAAGCCATGGCAGAAGTTCATGTTGGGTTGTCACTTGGCCTTTATTGTCCCTGGAGAGTTCTAGAAGATCCCTAGACCCCCATAGGTATCCATACTGTTACTTCACTGGCTTTAATTCAGGTTCTTCTGCTTGCAAATGTACACTGAAAATCAGCAACTCTCCAGGAGTCCTCCAAGCTATTAGCACCAGATTAAGAAGACTAAGGAAACTACCTTTCAAGCAACTCTTAGGCTCACAGCTTCCTTGGTGTGAGACAACCATTATTAGATAACTCCAACCATACCTGGAAAACTGAATTTTCATTCCATTTTGCTTAGAATGGAAAATGCATAAAAAACACTATTTAGCCCAAAAAGTCATAAAATGTGATTAGAAATATATGTGTTGAATTTAATAATAGACATCAAAATATAGCCAAATGAAAGTCAGTTATGTTTAATGTAATTTTACGAACACAATTATTTTATTGTAGATAAATGAGAGAACAGATTGGCATGTAGGTTAACATTTATTTTCAAAATTGTACCGTCTTTATTTAACCACGTGAAAATCATTTTAATTCCTAAAACACATGAAGTTTCCAATGATATTTATATTACTCTGAGCAGATTGTTAATGCACAGTCATGAAGGAAATGGCAGTTTCCTTGTACGGAGCTCATGATTTCAGTTTAGAAACATATTTGATCAAAAGATGTTTCTTGACCTACAGGTCAATATGAATTCGTTTTCTGGATATCTCATGTAACAAAATAGGTAGTTTTTTCTTAATGAAAATATTCAAATGGGTAACAGGCATGTGAAAAGTTTCTCAGCATCAAGAAAAGGAAATCAGAGGCACAGTAGGATATGTTCTGACAGCTCTTAGTACGTCTACTGTCAAAAAGACAATAAATACCAAATGCTGTAAGGTTACAGAGAAAAGAGAACCTTAGCACACTGTTGGTGAAAAGGCAAATTAATAAAGTCATTATAGAAAACAGTGTGCTGCCTCCTCCAGAAATTAAAAATAAAATTGCCTTCAGATCCCATAGTTTCACTCCGGGCACATAAGCGAAGGATTACAAAATCAGTATGCAAGAGAGGAATCTGATTCGCAACATCCACGAGTGCCTCATTCATAGCAGCCTAGCTTAGAAATAATACACATGTATAAATGATTAGATGAACAAACCACAGTGGTTCTACACAATAGGATATCATTATCCTTAAGAAAGAAGAAACTGCTAATTTTAAAAACAAACATAAACCTAAAGGACGCTGTTTTATCTGAACCAGGCCAGACATAGAATGGCAAGTACCAAATGATCCACAAATATTTAGGATTTTTTAAATGATATGCCTTTTTTATTGTATTCTTTATGCATTTACAATTCAAATGTTATCCACTTTCCCTATCGCTCCTCCCATCTCTACTCCCCCGTCTTCTATAAGGACACTCCCCACTACCTCTCACCCACTTCTACCACAACTACCTGGTATTCCCCTACAATGTGGAAACGAGCCTTCACAGGACCAAGGGCTTCTCTTCCTATCAATGAGGACAATGCCATCCTCTGCTACACATGCAGCTGGAGCCATAGGTGCCTCTATGTGTACTATGGTTGGTGGTTTAGACCCTGGGAGCTCTGGAGAGTCTAATTGGTTGATATTGTTTTTCTTCCTATGGGGGTGCAAACCATTCCTGTTCCTTCAGTCCTTTTTCTAAGTCCTCCATTGGGGTCCCTGTACTCAGTCTGATGGTTAGATGCAAACATCTTAATCTGTATCAGTAAGGCTCAGAAAAAGCCTCTCAGGAGACATCCATATGAGGCTCCTGTCAGCAAGCACTTCTTGGCATCAGCAATAATGACTGGGTTTGGTGGCTGCATATGGGATGGATCTCCAGGTGGAGCAGTCTCTCGATGGCCTTTATTTAGTCTCTGCTCCACTCTTTGTCCCTGTATTTCTTACCATGAGTATTTTGTTCCCCCTTTTAAGAAGGACTGAAACATCCACACTTTGTTCTTTCTTCTTCTTAAGCTTCATGTGGTCTTTGGTATTCCAAGCTTTTGTGTAAATATCCACTTATCAGTGAGTGAATACCATGTGTGCTATTTTTGTGACTGGGTTACCTCACTCAGGATGATAGTTTCTAGTTCCATCCACTTGCCTCAGAATTTCCTGATGTCATTGTTTTTAATTGCTGAGTAATATTTGAGTGCGTAAATGTACCAAATTTTCTATATCCATTTTTATGTTGAAGGACATCTGGGTTCTTTCCATCTTTAAGCTATTATAAATCAGGCTTCTATGAACATAGTAGAACATATGTCTTTGTTGTATGTTGGAGCATCTTGTGGGTATATGTCCAGGAGAGGTATAGCTGGGTCCTCAGGTAGTGCAATGTCCAATTTTCTTAGGAACCTCCAGACTGATTTCCAGAGTGGTTGTACCAACTTTCAATCCCACCAATGATGGAGGAGTGTACCACTTTCTACACATCCTAACCAGCATCTGTTGTCACCTGAGTTTTTGATCTTACCCCTTCTGACTGGTGTGAGGTAGAATCTCAGGGTTGTTTTGATTAGTATTTCCCTGATGAATAAGGATGTTGACTATTTCTTTAGAAGCTTCTCTGCCTTCATAAGTTGAGAATTCTTTGTTCAGATTTATACTCCACTTTTAAATAGGGTTATTTGGTTCTCTGGAGTATAACTCTTGAATTCTTTGTATAAATTAAATAGTAGGCCTCCCTGTATCAGATTTAGGATTGGTAAAGATCTTTTGCAAATATATGGTTTGCTGTTTTGTCCTAATGACTGTCACTTTTGCCTTACAGAACCTTTGCTATTTTATGAGGTCCCATTAGTCGATTCTTAATCTTAGAGCATAAGCTATTGGTGCTCTGTCCAGAAAATTTTGCCCTTTGCATATATGTCTGAGGCTCTTCCACAATTTCTCTTCTATTAGTTTGAGTGTATCTGCTTTTATGTGGAGGTCCTGATCCATTTGGACTTGAGCTTTGTACAAGGCAATAAGAATGGATCAATTTGCATTCTTCTACATGCTGACCTTAAGTTGAACCAGCACCATATGTTGAAAATGCTATCTTTTTTCCATTGTATGGTTTTAACTCCTTTGTCAAAGATCAAGTGACCATAAGTGTGTGGGTTCATTTCTCGGTCTTCAATTCTATTCCACTGATCTACCTACCTGTCTCTGTACCAACACTGTACAGTTTCTATGACTATTGCTCTATAATACTGCTTGAAGTCAGGGATGGTGATTCCCCAGAAATTCTTTTATTGTTGAGTATAGTTTTTGCTATCTTGTTCTTTTGTTATCCAAATGATATTGCAAATTGCTCTTTCTAATTCTATGAAGAATTGAGTTGGAATTTTGGTGGGGATTGCACTGAATCTGTAGATTGCGTTTGGCAAAATGGCCATTTTTACTATATTATTCCTGCCAATCCATGAGCATGGGAGGTCTATCCATCTTCTGAGATCTTCTTCAATTTCTCTCTTCAGAAAATTGAAGTTCTTGTCATACGGATCTTTCACTTGCTTGGTTAGAGTGACACCAAGGTATTTTATATTATTTGGGAGTATTGTGAAAGGCATCCTTTCCCTAATTTCTTTCTCAGCCTATTTATCCTTTGAGTAGAGGAAGGCTACTGATTTGTTTGAGTTAATTTTTTTAACTAGCCACTTTCCTGAAGTTGTTTATCAGGCTTAGTAGTTCTCTGGTGGAACTTTTAGGGACACTTAAGTATACTATCATATCATCTGCAAGTAGTGATACTTTGACTTCTTCCTTTCCAATTTGTATCCCTTTGACCTCCTTTTGTTGTCTGATTGCTCTGACTAGGACTTGGAGATGTGTATTCAATAAGTAGGGAGGCTGTTTGAAACGTAAATAAGAAATACCCAGTAAAGGGAGAGAGAGAGAGAGAGAGAGAGAGAGAGAGAGAGAGAGAGAGAGAGAGAGAGAGAGAGAGAGAGAGAAACCCTGGAGACATGGCTCAGCAGTTAAGATCATTGACTGCTCTTGAGGTCCTGAGTTCAATTACCAGCAACTGCATGGTGGCTCACAACCATCTGTAATGGGACAAATTGCTGTATTTATATTTAATCCATAATTGTATACATCTTCTTCACCTGAACAGTTTACCTGACCTGCGTACTTTCCCCTTTCCATTTAAAATCATGATGAATTTATATCCTACTAGGCTTCCTAATTCATTAAAGTGTATAATAATACTAACTTTGCCTGATCTAAATTTTTTCCATTGTAATTGGAATGAAAAATAAATCAAGAATTTTTTCTAGTCCAGACAGCTATAAAATATATTTAGAAATATATATATATGTTGAATTCAATAATAGACATCAAAATATAGCCAATGAAATACAGTTGCATTCAATGAATTTTATGAAAACAATATTATAGTAGAGACAAAGAATATATTTTCATGTAGGTTAATAACATATACATGAAATATCGTAGAAAAATAAAATACGTCTCCAAAAATACACCAAAGTGCTAGGAAAACAAATTTTGTTTTTTCTCTTTAATATAAAAATATATTAAGATAATAAATTATTAAAATAAAAATAAAACCCAAAACTTGTCTGAGGACTTAGAGATTGAATCCATTTGCTTAGGCACCAAATTACAATCAAGGAAAATTTCTATTATGTTCTACATAATTTTGGTGAAAACAGTATTCTACTATGTGTGAAAAAGTCCCTGATTTCTATGTACTCTAATGAGTTTATAGAGAATATGATGGAAACAAAAAATATAAGTTTAGAAAATGCATCCAGTGTATTAGAAACAAACAAAAGAACACAATGTCATTAGGGGCTAAATTGAAACTCATGACTTGGCAGAGTTTTGTACTTGGAATTATAGCTAGGAAAGTAACAGCTGGAGTCCAAAATATAAAAGCTAAAAGAAAGCCATAGAGTAGAAAAATTATTAGTGAATCGGAATCAACTGAGTTCATTTGACAAAAACACTGAAATCCTGTAGGATGCAACCCTTAAGAGCTTACAGAGGAGAGGAACATCAATGGTCAGAAGAGAGAACCCAGACAGATTCCACATGGCCATGCTCAAAAAATAAGACTTGGGAAACAGTAGAGCTTCCAGCTTAAGAACATATAATGTTGGACAAGGGGGTGTGATGAGCGGTTTGATTGAAAGAAGTCATGTCTCTTGTTCAGCATCTCATCGGCATGTCAGAATTTGCATTTATTTATTTATTTTATTAATCTCAAATAACAGTTATGTAATAGTCATGTTCTTAGATTGACTTTTATAGGAAAATAATAACGAGTTAGCTATAACGTTAATGTGCTAAGAATAAGCAATTTATAGGGTGTCTTAATGACTTTTTTTACTGTTCTGATGAAAGACAATGAACAAGGCAAGGTAAAAAAGATGTATGTATCAAGGCTTCAGCTTCAGAGAGTAAATCCATGACTGTCATGGTAGAGAGCAGGGTAGCAGGCAGGCATAGTGCTGCAGCAGTACCTGAGTGTTTCTATCTAATCCCCAAGTATGAGGTAGAGATAGCTAACTGGGAATGGTGTGGGATTTGAACCTCAAACCTGGATTCCAGTGACGTACTTCCTCCACCAAAGTCACACCTCCTAATTTTTCTCAAACAATTGACTCTTCTAAGGACCAAGTATTCAAATATATGATCCTCTGGAATTATTCTTATTCAAACCAATATAAAAAGAGTTTCTGACCAGCTGGAGAGAGATACATTTGAGACAAGTGTGTGTTTATTGAAGTTTTATGATACACACACACACACACAACCACACACACACATATACATATATATATGTATATATATGAAGCATAAATTTATCATTTAGTTGAAATTTAAAAATGTTTGAGTAACACTCTTAAATCTTTGTGGTTTGGGTACTAAGATACAAATCTAATGACTTTAAAGTGAACACAAGCGAATACAATTTTATGACTGTTCCTATGTGTGTGGGCTAACAGACCAGTAATACATGTTTGAAAGTTGCTGCTATATGACCACCATCAATGAGTTTAGAGTGTTCTATGTAGGTGGGGATAAAGTACTTGATTTTGTTAGAACAGCTAGTAAGAGTTACTGCACTAACTATATTGCACTAAAGAAAGTGGCTTTTAAGCAGCTTTTAATGTAATAAACACTTCTCATATTAGCTACATATGCACACTATTTCAACAAATTTAAAAGTATCTTCTAGACAAATGAGAAGCTAAGTCTGTTTCATGAATAATAGTTATTTGCAAGGTGTTGAGCTATTTCTCAGATGAAATGTACGTATTTTGTACATATGCCTTTGGTAGCCAAAACATCCCTTAATCTCTGTAATTTGCCAATGCAGCTGCAATTTAACAATATGTTTCTTGTTCCACTAAGGCCAGCTTCTTTTCTTCTAAAGGTTGGAGAATCCATTTAGCATCCTGAGAATTAAACCATAAGGTTCAGTGCATGTCATCATAGCAATACAAGGGGAGTTAATTGTTTTATTTGAAAACAATTCTAGTAATTTATGCATCAGAACCCACCAGAGTAATCTTTTTTATTGCTTATTGAATAGAAAAACAGTTCTTAGCTTAACAAAAGAATGCTATTTATTGTGTAAACCAAACATTTATTAAAGGAAATGCTATATTATTTTCTGTATCAGTGGACAATACGATGCATAAAACAGGACATGTTTTATTGTTTATGATCAAAACATAGGGCCAATACTTTGTTATAAATGTCAGAAAATGCAACTTTAAAGGTTTTCACTAAATAAAAAGACTACATATAATGTGGCATAGTATTTGCATAATGTAAATACTGTTTTATTTTTCTTATTTATTCTATCATTTTAGAATATAACGGTGGACAAAGTATACTATACATTTTAAGTGACTAAAATCAGTTGAACTCAGACCCTTATTCCATATCTGAAGTTGAGAGTATTTCAGGAGTAAGATAAAACAATTATAAAATTATGAAAATTTTATTTTTATAATACATTTTAAACCATTCAAACATAACAATGTATTGAGTCAAAGATTCTAAAGACACATTTAGATAGAAAGTAAATGAGGTATTTTATAACCTTCAGTGGGTCAATTATGCCAGTAATTTATACACCATAGTCAAACTTACAGCATCTTCTGCAAATATTAATATTATATAAAATCTTCTGACATCACGTATGAGTAAATAATTGCCATGCCTTTGTCCCCAAAGATAATATGTGCATAAATTCACTATTTTTATAGTGATAGGAATTGAACATACTGTCTCAGCTACGTCAGACATACCATGCTCTACCACCATTCTCGGGTTTTTCAATTAAAATGTCCTAATGAATATGAGTCTGTGTATCAATATCAAAGGATGTACACATATAGAATGAAGCCTCAGAAATAACAAGCCCTGATAATTGTAAAGTAGAAGGAAAAATCTGTTATCATTTAGGGTTCAGAGTCATACTCTGTCTCTTAACTCAGAGTGATATTGTAATCCTTTAGAATATATATATAATATATATATTATATAATATATATTATATATTGTAATCCTTTAGAATATATATATATATATATATATATATATATTTTACAAGTTCAATTCACTCCTGAGTAGGAAGTCTCACACCACACCACGGTGAATATATTTTCTCCTGATATTATTAGTAATTTTCAGGTGGAGCCCAATTAAAGAAAGCATTATCATAGTCATGATTAACCAGAATATCTGAAATAGGTAAAGGAATATTAATATTTATTTTAGATTAATCTTATTTTGTATGTGTGGGTGTTTTGCTTACATATATCTGGACTACTTGCATGTCTTATGCCTTTAGGGGTGAGAACAAGGTATTAGATTCTCTGGAACTGGAGTTAGAGATGGTTGTGAGCTACCATGTGAGATTTGTAACTTATATATAGATCCCTAGGCAGAGCCTGTGCTCTTGGCTAGTGAGTCATCTCTCTAGCCACAAGCATCATTTATATGTATGTATGTATGTATGTATGTATGTATGTATGTATGTATGTGTGTACACACATATATATATATGTGTGTGTATATATATATATGTATATATGTATATTTATACTGAAATATCTATAAGAACATTTTTATTTATAAACTTTCTATTATAATTTTTTAATTAATATAAAATGTATAAATATTTCATTTATATTTTCAATTGATGCTAAGGTCTGAAAATAAATTAAATTAAGTTAATTCTCTTTGTGTCTGTCAAAAATCACAAAACTTTGATTAATATAAAAGTCTTTATGTAGGCCCATGAAATTCTGTGGGGCAATTTCTTTGCCATTTGTGATGTCCCTTGTACACTCCTATACTGACTGTGGCAAATGGAATATTCTGACTTATTACCTGTAAAAATTGCACTGGAAAGCATTCATACTTAGCTTCAACTATTGAGAAAATAGTTTCTTTCCCATTACTATTGTCAGTCACCAACAGGAACTTGGTTTTGATTGCTTCAGAAACTGCTTGCCTTGCCTTGGTATTTCTGTGTGTGATAGTTCCTTAAGTAAATTCAATCCTGACAATAATCTTTACTTTCATAACTGTCCCAGGTACTCTATACTTGGGAGAATAAATTTAGGTTACAGACTGTTTCCTGTATTGCACTTTTGAAAAAAAAAAAGACATCTTGGGTTGTGGACTTCCTTCTTGGATTTTGATTGTTTTCATATTCTAACTCCTCAATATTTTTCACTTTCATTTCGACTCAATATTTTTTGAAAGCCTTATTTGGATAAGAAATTCCTCCTACACAAAACCTTTTGGTGCTATTTGTTTTACACACATGACAACTGTCTGACTCAGAAGTGATCTCATGATATGTGTCAGTAAAGACTGCTGGCACAACAGGCTACTCTGTGGAAATTGTGTTAAGAATTTGTAAATGTTGGTTTTATTTGCTCAGATGAAGGATCAGATGAGAGCCATACCCAAGCTGTGAAATACATGACTTGGGCTGAGCCAACAGTATTTCTTTTTCTCTAGTACCTATCCCTAGCCGTCGATACTCACCTTTGTATCTTGAAGGCTTCAACTCCTGCCTCCCTCTGCTAACCTCGGCCTAGAATATTTCAGCCTTCGATACTCAATACTGAATAAACTCACTCTTTCTAGCTCTTTCTCAACTCTGGCTGACTGGCTCCACTCAGTTAGCTCAAAGTCCTCTTCAAGCTGACTGATTCAAATTATATCAGGTTCCCACTGAATTGCTTTGTTTGGAAAGATTGCCTCCGAACTCCACAAACTCAACTTTTCTTAACTGAACTGCTCTGTTGCAAACTGAACTCTCCTCCCTCCTCAAGGCTCTTAAGTCATCTCTGTTTTCTGTTGGTTCTCCTTGGACTTGGGTGTATTCTGTCTCTGACTTATTCTGTCACACATTTCTCAGATTCATCACCTTTCTTGCTCCTCAATTAGATGGAATTGTTGAAATTAAATGTATGTACTGAAGGCATATCTGTAATCCAGACAGACAATACTGTGTGCAATCCAAGGCCTGTCTGCATTCCAGTCAGGTCACATAGAACTTGAAGGGTTTTGGATATGATCCCTTGCCAGAATAGTCATGTTGCAACTTTGTCTCCTCCATTATTTCATAATTCTGTTTATAATTCTTTAATATATGTATACATTTTATGAAGCTTCTACTGTAGTAGGTTTTCATACAACCTTTCAAATGATCATTAGTGTTAGCTATCCCTCTCCATATTGCCTCCCTTACCCAATTTTTCCTGCCTGACTCCATTTAATGACTTCTTTCTAGTTCTGCCAGTCCCTTCATAACTATATATTATATTTCTCTCTCCTCAAGTAATCACTGCCCCATGTCCTTTACTTAGTAGAATGTGCACAATGGAATATTACTCTAGTATTTAAAAAATTATAAACTTTGCATATGAATGAATGGAACTATAAAAATAATCCTGAATGAAATAACCCAGACTCAATAAGAAAAATTATATATGTAATAATTGTATATATATGTATATATACACACATACATACATATATAAGTCTATTATGTGTTTGCTAGCATTTAAGCTTTTGATAGAAATTCTATTTACATAATCACAGAGATTAGATGCAGAGTGAAGGACTGGGGGTAATGATTATTTGAGGAAAGAAAATATATAGTTGTGAAGAGACTGTGAGGGATGGTGTGGTGGGAATCAGCTGCCAATGAACATCTAGGCTGTTCAAATATTCTGGCTATTATGAATGCAACAACAATGAATATGGTTCAATGAATATTTCTGGTCTTTTGGGTATATGCCTAAGATTATAGAGTTGAATCTCAATATAGATCTGTTCCAAGTTTCTTGAGGAGCTGCAGAACTAATTTCCATAATATGTGGAAAATGTGCACATCCAGCAATAATGAATTAGTTTTTCCTTTACCCCGTATTCTGACTAGCATGAACTGTTATTTGTGTAATTGGTCATTGCATTCTAACTTGCATATGATGAAATATCAATGTAGTTTTGGTGTTTTGTTTCAGTAGTGACTAAGGATATGACTAGGATGTTGAATCTATCTTTAAATGTTTCTCAGCCATTTGTCTTTTAACTGCTGAAAACTCTGTATTTAAGTTTGTGTTAAATATTTTTTTTAAAATTGGGTCATCTTAATGTCTGATTTTTGGTGGTTGTTTGGTTCATTTACATTTTGAACTAAGCCATCTTTTGGGTGTATAATTGGTAAATTCCCATTGCGTTCTACCAACTTGTCCAAATGATATTACCCTCTGACATAAAATTTTCAGCTTCACAAGTCCCCATTTAGTTATTGATCTCAATTCCTGTGCTGTTACTGCCCTAGTCATTATCTTACATGTAGCCATCCAGTTTGACAAAAGGATGACATCTATTTTTGGATTTTTTAAAAATCAAATCATGTGTATGTGTCTTCATATGAAGATGAAAATTGTCCTTTCAGTTTCTGTGAGGAATTGTTTTAGAATTTAATGGAGATTGCATTGAATCTGTAGATTGGTTTTTGATAGCTATTCTCCCTATATTAATTCTACTGGTCCATGAATATGGGAGATCTTTCCACCTTCTAACAGTGTCTTCAGTTTATTTCTTCAATGTCTTTAAGATTGTTTTATTCAGGATTTCACTTGCTTCATTAGAGTTATCCTAAATTGTACCTATTCACTACTGTGAAGGTAAAAATGCCACTGGTTTACTGTTAATTACGTATCCTCCTACTTTTTTGATTTTATCAGCTGGAGTAGTTTCCTAGTAGAGGTTTTAGGGTCATTTATATATGTAAAATTGTATTATCTATGTATAAGCTTAGGGTGTCAGCACCAGATGTATATGCTGAGGGTTTATGCATCAGATATATAAACTGAGCATTTTATCACCAGATTAATAAACTGAGGGCATAACTGCACCAAAGTATGGTTGAACAAAACATATTTACTGAAGTTATGACAGAGAGTGCAGCCAGAGGTATACAGAAGAGGCAAGAGCAGAGAGATCTAGTACGTTGAACAAGGCCGGCAAACAGGACAGGGTCATGAGAAAAGAAGGATTGTGGGAGAGCTCAAGAGAAAAGTAGAACAAGAGAAAAAGGACCAACAGAAGAAAAAAAGAGAGAAAGAAAGAGCATAGCCATAGTAGTGGAGCTATAAGGAAATAAGAAACTGGGGAAGGGAAGCCTATGAGCTTGAGAAGAGTAGGGTAGGAGTGGGGTGATAAGAATTTAAAAGACACGCATGATATATAAGTGGACATTTGTAAGTGGACATTAACCATAAAGTGCAGGAAAAGCTTGCAAAAATCCCCAGACACCAAGAAACTGAGTAATAAGTCCCAACGTAAGATGAATGATTCTCCATCAGAAGGGGAAACAGTAGTCAGTGGAGGTAAATGGAAAGAGTGAACTCAGAGGGAGAGAGGGTGGGAAGAAGAAAGAGGATTGGGATCAGGTGTGGGGGGCAGGAGACGGTTTTAAGAATGGAAATCTGTGGGGGGCATCTCTGGGACTAGCTATAGGTCTGTGACAGAGGAGACTACTAGGTCTCCCATCCACATTTATAGCAGATGAGTAGCTCAGCCTTCATGTGGTTCTCCTAACAATTGGGTTAGGGGCAATTTCTGTTTCTGTTGTCTGTGTTTGGGTTCCCTTCCTCTACCTGGATAACCTCTTGGGGCCTCATCAGGAGAGGATGTGCCTAGTCCTTCTTGGACTAGATGTTTCAGAGTGGGCTGATACCCAAATCAGGCTTTCCCTTCTCTGGAAGGGGTAATGTGGGAAGAGATTTTTGGGAGGAGAGGAGGAAGGGGAGCTGCAATCAGGATATAAAGTGGACTAAAAAACTAAATTATTGGGAAAAGTAAAAAGGAGATGAGTATCATGACTCTATAGCAGGTGTTTGTGATACTGAGAGAGTCTGGATCCAGCAGGTACATAAGTATGCTAATGGACATCACACATAGCCATTTGTCCCAAGGTTCTCTTGGATGTTACAAGGTGCATACCCTTTCTTTCTATTTGTATCCTTTTATCTTCTCTGGCCCTTATATCTCTATCTGATTTCAAATATTATATTGAATAGTCTTTGAGAGAATGAATAACCTTTTCTTTTTTCTGACTTAGTGGAAATGCTAAAAGTTTCTGTCTGTTAGGTTGATGTTGGCTGTGAACTTGCTGTAAATTGCCTATATGTTGACTATGTCCCTTTTATTCATAGGTTCTCCATGACTTTTGTCATAAAGTAATATATAAGATTTTGTCAAAGGCCTTTTCTCTATCTAAATAGATGATCATATCATTTTGTGGACAGGTTTATATTGTGTATCAATCTATCAATTCATGTATGTTGAGCTAATCCTTCTTCTGTAGAAAGAGTATGTTATTGCATCTACCCACTATCATTATGTTAATGTCAATATGTTTAAAAGAATGATTATTTCATGAGATGCTATGCAGGATTCTATGAGGCAAGAATGTCCTATTGAATTTTCTCTGCTTGGCAGCTTCACTATCCTTTGTTATCACCATAACTATTCAAAGTATATTG
The DNA here is from genome assembly GCF_021556685.1 of Rattus norvegicus. Classification (NCBI taxonomy): domain Eukaryota; kingdom Metazoa; phylum Chordata; class Mammalia; order Rodentia; family Muridae; genus Rattus; species Rattus norvegicus. The sequence goes on from NC_141553.1 coordinate 42,175,264, forward strand.
TCTATGTAAGACTGTTTCACATTCACTCACACCTGTCTATGAAACCCCTCCTCCTACCAGTCTTTTATTTTCTACCCAGTTCACTGACATTCTCTCTGCATTTTTAGATGGTCTGTTGACTGAGCTTAATTGTGAATGTAATGAAATGCTTTGGACCTGCAGTTTTTTTCATACAAGAAATTGTTCTCTTCTTGGTCCTGACAACTCTGTTACATCTGGAACCATCAATCACTTGTAGATGTAATGTCTCCCAACCATGATCCCTTGGTGCTTTTATGTCACCTCAGTACAACCAGATGACCAAGAATGCAGAGTTGCTCTCCACAGTCCACCTATGTTGGACCAACAAGTATTCTTCCTTCTTACATCTAAGGCAAAATAAATAAAGCTATCTTCAAAGACATAGCCAAAGCAACAGTGAACTTGACTAATATTCTCCACTTAATTTCATCACTGCTAATAAAAGAAACTATAATTTATAAGCTGAAACTAACAAACACCAAAGACTGCTTATCACCTTATTCACAAACACGAAAAGATGATTCCCTAAGTCTTCTAATATATTGAGCTTTGGTAAGTTTTCATTATTCTATTTACCATATATATGCAAATAAGACATATTTATATACATATATATGTGTCTATATATAAATAATATAGATACATATGTTCATTATTTCTGAATAAGATATATATGGAATGTATGACTTGTCTGGTTATTTACAAACCGTTGTCTCAGATACAATATGTTATGTGGCCTTGAAGGTTATTTAATTTCTCTGATATTATTTGTTTTTCTGAAAAAATATATATATACATATATATATATGGATAGTTCTATGAAATAAAATTATCAGTACAGTTCTCACCTCATCTTATTACTTTATAGACATTTTTCTTCCTTTCAATATCTCTAGTCTTAACTTTCTTAACATTAATAATGCCATTTTGTGTCTGGAGGATGTTTTCATTCACTCTTTTCCACTCCAAAATATTTCATTTTCCTGTAAATATGAAATGTCCTTCTAGTTTACGATATGTGTTGTGGTTCACATAGGTGGAGAGTAGAGAGGAGAATCGTGAATTTAGTCATTCCAGAAGCTTATTGGTCATACACTCACTATGTGCTTTTTTTAGGAATAACAACTCACTGATAAGACTAGAGATTTGGATTCAATCTTCTAAATTAGCATACTATTCCAGAAGAAATCCAGATTGAGATAATCAGAGATAGTGTGTATAATGTAAAAAATTGTCAGGAAAATAGGTCTCTTCAGTTTGATCATTGGATAAAATTATTGCTTTGTTCCTATTCGGAAGTCACAAGAACTGCCCCTCCTTGAGAACTTAATATTCTGTATGTTGTATTTTACGTATGAAACATAGGAACATCAGAGATCCCTACTCATTCCTCTCTTTTTATGTCTCACGAACATGTCCAACTTTAAAAGAATGTATGTAAAATCTACTAAGCCCAGCCAATTGCTACAGTTTTATTAAAGTGAGATTCTGTGAAGAGAAGTAAAGGAAGAGAGTAATGACTTAAGCCAGTGTTCCTTGGATATGAAATATGAATCCTTAACTTTACATTCAAGGCCAGAAGGAAGAATGAATAAAAAACACCACTCCTGCCTGTAGGCACAGTCAAGGTCACTCACCTGAACCTAAAGGAGGTTAAAAGTAAAATGATGTGGCCATAGGAATGAGTGCCACTCATTGCATCTAACAAGGTGGAAAACAGAAAAAGAAAAACTTAATTTGATGTACTTCAGAAAATAATAAAGACTAAGCCTATAGGAAACAGAAGTTGCCAGGTTTAGTGTTTGCAAATATTAAATTAACTGGAAATTCTCTAAATTACTAATAACAGATAACAATTTCTTCCCAAACTTCTTGATAGTACTTCCTTACATCATTACATCCATAGTTCATGTTTTAGTAGTCCAACTCCTGGTGTCTATGGAACAGGCAATAGATCAAATCGACAAAACAAGATAGAGGACAAGATGCTAGCAAAAGAGAACTCCAGGTAGACAAAGCATTGTGCAAAACAAATCCTGGTTATAGGAAGTTAGCTTAGTTCAGCAAAGCAGTGAAAACCTGTCTTAGGAATCCCCAAAGGAGAAAAGAATGTGAAGATATGTGATGTTCAATTCTGTACAGGTGTAAAGATAGTTTTTCTCAAAAATCAATTGATGGCTTAGTATGTGATTATTATGAAAAATTTATTACAACTGAGGCATTTGAAAATTGCTCAAAAAGATATTTTTAAATATTTCAGAGGAATTACATAGATTCAAAATTGCACCCCAAATGCCAGATGGCAAAATTTCATCTGAATTTATGACTAGCCACAGGAAAGCATAGAAAGAAAGCCAGTTTCCACTTCTACCAGAAAGCAAACAATAAACAAGTCATTACAACCTCTAAAGAAATAACAAAGAATTGTTTGATCTCATTCCTTAGAAAGTAAGAATGACACGTTTGCAAAGTACAGCCCAAATGTCTCTTATCACTACATATTTTGTTAATATTGACCCTGGAGAGCAACCCTCTGTTTCTTAAGTATTTTTAAAATGTGTTTCTGTCTTTTGAGGGCAGTTCTATCTGTAGTATATTAAAATACAAACTGATATCAAATATAAGTGCGATGGGAGGTATAATTCATTTGAAACTCTTAGGTGTTAACAAGTACATCCACTCAGAGGATAACATCTGGGTATGGGCAGAATACAACTAGAGTGTAACCTTGAACAGATGGATAGTGTTGTCAGTCATATTCTAATCATGAAGTTTTTTCTGGAGACATATTGTATGGAATCTTATTGGTAAATGAAAACAAAGTATGTCACTTAAAATGCAAAGATATCAATGGCCCTTACATTTTAAAAGACACTTTTAATAGGGATTTTGTATAGGGCAGCTGTATTTTATGGGATGCTTGACTACTTTGGTTACTACCTTTGAGTCTAAATGATGAGAAGTAGACTAGCCCTTTAATTTTTCCTGTGGAAGCCACTATTATCATCTGATCATTATAATCCTTCCATGTGCATGTACACCTCCCCTAAAAGTTCTATAATCTCTTAAGATAAGTGATACTGAGCTGGTTTTTATTGTGTCTCTGAATTCATCCTAATGACTGTTATATTGGAAAACCTTGATTAATGTGCAAGTAAAAACAAGATGAAAATGAATAATGTAGAAACTTGTTTACCCCACTTCATGTCAATTGTCAAGTTCATACTTTTCTAATTTTTATCTGAGATGCTACAGATTTGGGATAAACTTGTAAATCACTATCCTTCTGTAGAAAAAAGTCATCTTAAATAAAACTCAGGAAAGCATGATGATGTATGCCTGTAATCATTTCCAAATGGCTAAAGCAGGGGGATTATAAGTTTGACATCTGTGTGGAGTACATAAAATATTCTAGGACATCCTGGTATTGCAAATCCCCTGTATCCTCACAATAAATATCACACATCTCCAAAAATAGAAAGAAAAAGTAAATGGAATTTTTAAATGGGAAAATAATAGAATAAATTAATGTCTATTCTGATAATCAAGAATAGTTATTTAGAATCAAACAGGATTAAAAAATCATTTCCTTATACTGTCTACCAGGCTTCTCAACTCCAGAATAACAAATATTCCTGTCGTTAGAAAATTCTTAGTTTCAAAGGATCTGACAGCATAGAGAATTTACAATGGTGCAACACCTAGAAAGATGGCTCCAGATTTAAAAACAGTGGCTGCTCTTGCAGAGAATTAAAGTTTAGTTCCTAGCACCTACAAGAAACTCACAACCATAATAGTTCAAAATGCCAAATGCACAAAACAAATAACGATTATTAAAAGCAGTAAGGAAAAAAGGTCAAGTAATATATAAAGGCAGACCTAACAGAAGTACCCCAGACTTCTCTCCAGAGACTATGAAAGCCAAAAGATCCTGGGAAGATGTCATACAGACCATAAGAGAACACAAATGCTAGCCCAGGTTACTATATCCAGCAAAAATCTCAATTAACACAGAGTGAGAAACCAAGATATTCCATGACAAGAACAAATTTACACAATGTCTTTCTGCGAATCCAGCCCAACAAAGGATGATAGATGGAAAGGCCCAACACAAGGAGAGAAACTGCACCCTAGAAAAAGCAAGAAAGTAATCTCCTTGCAAGGAAACCAAATAGAGACACACAGACATAATTTCACCTTTAAATATGTAAATAACAGGAAGCGACAGTCACTTTCCTTAATATCTCTCAACACCAATGGACTCAATTCCCCAATATAAAGACATTGACTAACAGACTGAATCCCTAAAGAGGACCTAGCATTTTGCTGCATACAGGAAAGACACCACAGAGATAAAGACAGACACTACCTCAGAGTAAAATGGCTGGAAAATAACTTCTCAGGCAAACGGTCGGAAGAAATAAGCTGAAGCAACTATTCTAATATGGAATAAAATCGACTTTCAACAAAAATCCTCAAAAAGAAAAGGAATTACACTTCATTCATTTAAGGAAAAATCCACCAAAATGAACTCTCAATCCTAAATATCTATGCTCCAAATACAAGGACATCTACATTCATAAAAGAAACCTTAATAAATCTCAAAGCACACATTGCAACTCAGACCATAATAGTATGAGATTTCAACATCCCACTCTCATCAATGGACAGATCATGGAAACAGAAATTAAACAGAGATGTAGAGAAACTAACAGAAGTTATGAACCAAATGAACTTAATACATATTTAAAACAATTCATCCTAAAAAAAAAAAAAAAGGAATATACCTTCTTTTCAACACCTCATGGTACTTTCTCCAAAACTTACGATATAATTTGTCACAAAACAGGCCTCAACAGATACAGGAAGATAGAAATTATCCCATGCATCCTATCAGATCATCACGGACTAAGGCTAGTCTTCAATAAAAACAATAACAACAGAACACACATATACATGGAAGTTGAACAATGCTTTACTCAATGATAACTTAAGGAAGAAATAAAGAAAGAAATTAAAAACGTCTTAGAATTTAAAGAAAATGAAGGTACAATATACCCAAACTGATGAGACACAATGAAAGCTGTGCTAAGAGGAAAATTATAGCTCTGAGTGCCTCCAAAAATAAACAGGAGAGAGCATACACCAACAGCTTTACAGCACACCTAAAAGCTCTAGAACAAAAGGAAGCAAATACACCTGAGAGGAGTAGAAGGCAGGAAATAATCAAACTCAGGGCTGAAATCACCCAAGTAGAAACAAAAGGGACAATACAAAGAATCAACAAAACCAGGAGCTGGTTCTTTAAGAAAATCAACAAGATAGATAAACCCTTGGCCAGAATAGCCAGAGGGCAAAGAGATTGTGTCCAAATTAACAAAATCAGAAATAAAAAGTGAGACATACCAACAGAATCTGAGGAAATTCAAAAAATCATGAGCTCCTACTACAAAAGCCTATATTCAAAAAAACTTGAAAATCTGGAGGAAATGGACAATTTTCTGGACAAATACCAGGTGCCAAAGTTAAATCAGAAACAGATAAACAATTTAAACAATCCCTTAACTCTTAGAGAAATAGAAGCAGTAATTAAAAGTCTCTCAATCAAAAACAACCCAGGACCAGCTGAGTTTAGCACACAATTCTATCAGACCTTCATTGAAGACCTCATACCAATACTGTCCAAAATTTTCTGTAAAATAGAAACAGAGGGAACACTACAAAATTCCTTCTACGAATCCACAATTACTCTTTATCTTAACCACACAAAGACCCAACAACGAAAAAGAACTTTAGACCAATTTCTCTTATGAATATTGACACAAAATTAGTCAATAAAATTCCTGCAAACTGAATCAAAGAATACATCAAAACGATCTTTCATCATGATCAAGTAGGCTTCATCCCAGGGATATAGGGATCGTTCAATGTATGGAAATCCATCAATGCAATCTACTATATAAACAAACTCAAAGATAAAAAAGATACATGGTTATTTCATTAGGTGCTGAGAAAGCATTTGACAAAATTCAACCCCTTTTCATGATAAAAATCGTGGAAAGAACAAGAATTCAAGGCCCATACCTAAATATAGTAAAGGCAATGTTCAGCAAACCAGTAGCTAACATGAAACTAAATGGAGAGAAACTTGAAGCAATTCTACTAAAATCAGGGACTAGACAAGGCTGCTCACTCTCTCCCTACTTATTCAATATAGTTCTCAAAGTCCTAGCCAGAGCAATCAGAAAAGGAAAGGAGGTCAAAGGATACGAATTGGAAAGAAAGAAGTCAAAATAGCACTATTTGCAGATTGACTCAAACAAATCAGTAGCTTTCCTCTACTCAAAAGATAAAGAGGCTGAAAAATAAATTAGGGAAATGACATGCTTCACAATTCTCCGAAATAATATAAAATATCTTAGTGAGACTTTAACCAAGCAAGTGAAAGATTTGTATGACAAGAACTCCAAGTCTCTGAAGAGAGAAATTGAAGATCTCAGATGATGGATAGACCATCCCATGCTCATGGAATGGCAGGATTATTATAGTAAAAATGGCCATTTTGCCAAAAGCAATCTACAAATTCAATGCAATACCCATCAATGTTCCAACTCAATTCTTCACTCATAGAAATAGAAAGAGCAATTTGCAAAATCATTTGGAATAATAAAAAACCCAGGATAGCAAAAACTATACTCACCAATAAAAGAACTTCTGGAGGAATCACCATCCCTGACCTCTAGCAGTATTACAGAGCAATAGTGATTTAAAAAAAAATACCTGTATGGTATTGATACAGAGACAGGCAGATAGATCAGTGGAATAGAATTGAAGACCCAGAAATGAGCTCACACACCTATGGTCACTTGATCTTTGACAAAGAAGCCAAAACCATCCAATGGAAAAAAGATAGCATTTTCAGCGAATGGTGCTGGTTCAACTGGAGGTCAACATGTAGAAGAATGCAGATCGATCCATGCTTATCACCCTGTACAAAGCTTAAGTCCAAGTGGATCAAGGACCTCCACATCAAACCAGATACACTCAAACTAATAGAAGAAAAAGTGTGGAAGAGACTCTAATGCATAAACACTGAGAAAATTTTCCTGAACAAAACACCAATGGCTTATGCTCTAAGGTCAAGAATCGACAAATAAAAGTACAGAGCTACTGTAAGGCAAAGAACGCTGTCATTAGGACTAAAGGGAAAACAACAGATTGGGGAAAGATCTTTACCTACATATGATAGAGGGCTAATATCCAAAATATGCAAAGAATTCAAGAAGTTAGACTTTAGAGGGTCAAATATCCCTATTAAAAATGGGGTACAGAACTTTAGAGGGTCAAATATCCCTATTAAAAATGGGGTACAGAGCTAAACAAAAAATTCTTAGCTGAGGAATATTGAATGGCAGGAAAGCACCTAAAGAAATGTTCAACATCTGTAGTCATCAGGGAAATGTAAATCAAGACAACCCAGAGATTCCACCTCACACCAGTCAGAATGGCTCAGGTACAGATGCTGGTGAGGATGTGGAGAAAGAGGAACACTCCTCCATTGTTGGTGGGATTGCAAACTGGCACAACCACTTTGGAAATCAATCTGGAGTTTCCTCAGAAAATTGATCATTGTACTATCTGAAGAACCAACTATACCTCTCCTGGGCAGATACCCAAAAGATGCTTCAACATACAATAGACACATCCTCCAATATGTTCATAGCAGACTTATTTATAATAACCAGAAGCTCAAAGAACCTTGATGCCCTTCAACAAAATAGTAGATACAGAAAATGTAGTACATCTACACAATGGAGTACTACTCAGCTATCAAAAACAATGACTTCATGAAATTCATAGGCAACTGGAATGAACTAGAAAGTATCATCCTGAATGAGGTAACCCAATCGCAGAAAAACACACATGATATGCACTCACTGATAAGTGGATATTAGCCCCAAAGCTCGAATTAGCCAAGGTGCAATCCATGAACCACATGAAGTTCAAGAATAAGGATAACCAAAATGTGGATGCTGTACTGTTTCTTCAAAGGGGGAACAAAAATATCCATAAAAGCTGTTATGGAGGCAAAGTTTTGAGCAGAGACTAAAGGAACAGCCATTCAGAAACTGCCCCACATGTGGCCCATAAATATATACAGCCAGCAAAATTGGATAAGATTGACAAAGTACATGCTGATAGGAACCGGATATAGATATCTCCTGAGTGACACAGCCAGATCATGTCAAATATAGAGGCAAATGCTAGCTCCAAACCACTGAACTGAGAACAAGACCTGCATTGGAGGAATTAGAGAAAGGATTAAAAGAGCTGAAGGGTCTTGCGACCCCATAAGAACAACAATGCCAACCAACCAGACTTCCAGGGACTAAACCACTACCCAAAGACTGACCCATGGCTCCAACTGCATATGTAGAAGAGGATGGTCTTGCTGGGCACCAATGGAAGGATAAGTCCTTGGTCCTACCAAGGTTGGACGCCGAGTGTAGAGGATTGTCAGGGTGGGGCAGTAAGGGCAAGTGGATAGGAAGGGGAGCCCCCTTATAGAAGCAGAGGAGGGGGAGGGAATAGGGGGCTTATGGACAAGAAACTGGCAAAGGGAATAACATTTGAAATGTAAAAAAGTAATATTCAATTAAAAAAAAAAGAAATTAGAAGAAGCAAACAACCCCATCAAAAATGGGGTAGAGAACTAAACAGAGTTCACAACAGAGGATTCGCAAATGGCTAAAAAGCACATAAAGAAATGTCAAAAGTCCTTAGAGATCAGGAAAATGCAAATCAAAATGGCCCTGTGATTCTTCCCTACCCCAATCAGAATGGCTAAGATCAGAACCTTAGGTAACAGGACACATTGGCAAGGATGTGGAGAAAGAAGAGCACTCCTCCATTACTGGTGGGATTGGAAACTGGTACAAGCACTCTGGAAATCAATCTGGAGATACCTCAGAAAATTAGAAATAGATTTATCTGAAGATCCAGCTATTGGGCATATACCGAAAAGATGTTCCACCATGCCATAGGGGCACATATTTCTCTATGTTCATAGTGGCCTTGTGTCTGATAGCCAGAAGCTGGAAACAACCCAGATGTCCCGCAAAATATGAATGGATACACAGTGGAATAAAAATTAAATTAAAAATGAGGATAACCAGAAATTTGCAGGTAAATTGATGGAACTAGAAAGTATCATCCTGAGGGATATAACTCAGACCCAAAAGGACATGAATTATATGTACTAAGTAATGAGTGGATATTAGTCAACAAAAGTACAGAATACCCAGGATGCAATCCAGAGAACTCATAAAGGTCAGCAAGCTGAAGGGCCCAAGTGAGGCTGCCTTAGTCCCACTTGGGAGGGAGAAGAAAGTAGTCACAGGAGGGAGGGAGGGAAGGAATGTGGTAGGAAGAGAGGGACCTGTGTGGGAAAAGGGATGAGAAGGGGAAGAGAGGAACTTGATTAGGAATTGGGTGGTGGGAACAGGATTGAAGCCCTGAGGGCCACCAGAAAGAATGGAAACTGGCAACCTCTGAAGGTAAGTGGTGGGGGGACACTATAAAAGTTCCCAGAGGACTGGGAGTTGAGAGACTCTCAAAACTTAAAGGGAGGGACCTTAGATGAAATGCCCTACATTGAGGAGAGGGAACAGGTAGACAGGTAGTGTGGAAAGCTGCAATAACATTCGCCATCACAAGATGCTGCTGGCTTCCGCTATGCCCCATGTGAAAAGCCGGGATAGCATTCGCCATTACAAGATGGCGCTGGCTTCCGCTGCACCAGCCCGACTTCCTTTCAGGAAACTAACTGTGTGCGCATGTGCAAGAGTGTGTTCGCGCCAAGTCTTTGCCCACCCCGGGGCTTGCCAGTGAGATCATGGGTAAGCGACCAATCAGGCGTGGACACGCCATGCTACGGTTTTATAAGCAGCGCCTTTCTGGGCTCCGTTCTCTCTTCTTCAAGATGTAATAAACGGTTTGCTGCAGAAGGATCCTGGTGTCCGCGCGTGTTCTTGCTGGCGAGACGATAGCGCGGGACATTTGGTGCCGAAACACGGGACAAACGCCTCACCATCGCCGGCGCCAAGGAGAGCCTCCGTTCACGGAGAGGGTCCAGAACTGCAGGGCGAAAGGTAAGCTCTGAGAGACATGTTTGGTCTTGATCTCTCTCATCTCTCTCCCCCATTAAAAGATGCAGTGGAAGCTTTTGTTATTGTTTTGGCAGTGCTCATTCTTTCTCTTTTGGCTTTTGATTTTGCGGCTGCCGCTAGGGAGCGCTAGGGGAGTTACAGGACAGTATGTCAGAAACAGAGCGGAATGAAAGATTAAAGAGCTCAAAGAGAAAAGGTGTACCTAAGAAAAAAGGCCCTTCCAAGGACCTTGGATCTGAGGAAGCGAGAGATAAGGGAAAGGACGCCCTGGGAGAGAAAAAGGGAGGAGATAAAAGGAGCACAGTATTTTGGGAGAAAAATTTTGTCTTTGTGCTTGTAAAAGGTGTGATTAGGCTCTGGAAACTTCACAGAGTCATACTGATCAGATTTGATAGAGGTAGACCGCCTGAAACATTTATTCAGGAGAATCAAACAAAAAGATATCTCAATTCTTCATTTTTCCTACCCCCTACCCCCAAGGACATCTCAACGCCCATACACAGCTTGATGAAGTTAATGTAATTGGGTTGTGAGTGGAAATATTCAGGACTGTGTTTCACTTCCATACCATTTATGAATGTCAGTTGTGCTGCTCAGATATCCCGTAATATATCTCAGTATCTTACAGGAATTTGGTTTCAATACGTTGATGGACTAGTCTAGGAATTGAGACAATCCATCGTCCATATCAACTCCACTCGAGTGGATGGTCACCGTGGAAGTGGTGGGAAAGGGGAAATCCTATCACTCTGCTGACTCCTATTGGAATCTGGGTCCCTTTGGTGGGACACCATCTAGTTTTTCCCTCTATGTGTATTGTCTGTCCTTGGTGCACCAAGCTGTCCATGTCTGTCAGTTTATGTCTGTGGTTCTTGCTTCTCGTTGTTTAAATGTTTTATGTTTCATGTTCAAAAGAGAAAATGGTAAAAACTATCTGCCAATTGTTCATATCTTGATTTGGTTTTAACTCGTTTCAAAAAAGGAACAAATGAATAAAAAGCAGTTTCAATCAGTCCTTGGAGCCCTGTATCTGTAGCCAGGAGTCTAGGTCAGCTGGAGAAGCTGCCCGGGGATGAGCGTCTGCATGAGCTGATTATTAGACTTAGCAGGTGACAAGGTGCTTCTCTTAAAATCACAGCTAGAAAAGTCATAGTGGTGTTTGGTCTAAATATTAAAGATATGTGTAGCCACTTCAATTTTGTTTCTCATTGGTTTTAAATGTATAAATATGCTCTACATGCCTTGGTTATGGACTATTGGCTTTTAAGTTATTGGATATGGTTAAAAAGGTATAATATTGGTAACAGAGAGTTGACATAAAGCTGGTAATTTGGACAAAGTCATTCTAGACAACATGTGACATGAGCCAACCTAGGGAAACAGGTCTAAATTGAGATAATATTTTTATCGAATTCTTATCCTAGAAACCAGGGTTCTAAAAGAATTTAGGACAATGTCTCTTTGTTGAGGTATTGGAGACCGCACCATCGTGCGTTGATATGTAGGAATTGGCAGTCAAACTTTGTAGCATGAAGGATAGACTCGGTGTCTTGGAGACTAGATTTTGGAGACTAGATTGTTTGTTGGAGGTTGAGTTTTGCTTTCCAAAGTTGTGGTTTGCCCTGAAGTTATCTGTATTTTAATGCTAATTCCACTGCCCCAAGGACAGCTGCCTAGTCACTACTCAGAACTCAGGTGACCTTGTGGTTGTGCTCTGGTGTTACAAGGAGAACTTAAGGCTTTGATTAAGGATTGCCAATGTTACATTGACTAACTCAAATTTATTTATAATTGAGGAAAAATCAAACAGGTAGATATTGTTACGGGATTTACAAAGGATTGATGAGGTTTTAGAATTTGTGAGAGCATTACAGCCAGTTTCCTTACTCCAACTGCCATTTCAAGACAGATTTAGAGGATTGATTTTATGCAATTTGTTTACGTCATAGCAATTGTGAGTTTTCATTTCATGAGCTTGCTTATAATTTTAGAGAGCCCATGAAGTGATATCATTAAAAATTTTACAAAAGAATGGCTAATAGCCTTATATTATGTAATTTTGTTGCTTCTTCAATGTAAGAAGTTAGAACTTTGAATCTTTCAGTGTATATGGAAATTTTTACTACAAATCTTTCCTCTCAAAATGAGCTTTAATATTTGGGGAGTAGGTGTTACACTACTCCAGAAAAGAATATTTGAAACTAATTTTAAGCTTCTAAGGATATGTTAATTGCCAAAATACCTCATCTTACCAGAGGACTTAAGCCTTTGTTATCCTCATTGGAGATAAAGCTTCAGTTGTGTTAATACAGAATTGTAGGCTAGAGTCATGGAAGTATTTTAAAAATAAACCTGGTGAAACATACCTTATTCCAAACAGCAATCAAATTGGTTATTACAAAATACTGATATTTGGCCCATTACATATACAAATTTTTCAGGCAAAATTGATAATTTTACTCGTTGCATGCTTTTGTACTTCCTGTATATTTGTGCATGCAACCCATAGGAAATGCGCTTACTGTATCTATAGGTGGTTAATCTAATGAAAAGGCTACATGTATGATTGGATCACTTGTTTATTCCCTTGAGTTTCCCCTGCTTTAACACAGACTATTAAATTATGTGCTGTAGCCACTGTTTTTAAATGTTAAAAAAATCAAGCTTTCAATTCAATGTGTAGCTTGAGGTTTACAATTGATTTCAATTACTTAATGCTTTATTAGAGGCAGGTTTTCTACATAAAATCAGTGAGTGATGATTTCAGTGTGAATTGCCTGACAACTCACTGTCCTTTCAGTGCTCTGCCTCAGACAACTAAACAAAACCATAGACCCAGCTCTTTGAAAATGGTAATGGAGTTGATAACACACCCTCATGAAAAAGAGGAAGACTCCAGTTGCTTACTTTCAATGCCCAGCCTCACCCTGCCAACTCAGGGATTTCTAAATAAGGCTAAATCTGGACCATGTTTACAGGATTTGGCATTTCTAATTAATGCTTAAAACTTGTGAGGTGCTGGAGAGATGGCTTAGTGGTTAAGAGCACTAAGTACTGTTCCTTTATAAGACATTTAAGAACTCAAACTAGATTGCCTGGACCCCTTAACGAGGGAGGACAATGATACTAGACAGTTTATATCTTAATAAATAAAAAGGGGGAGTTATATCCCTGTATGCTATGTATGCTATACAATAATACTCCTTTTATTTCCAATTTTAAAATTTGGATGCCAAGGAACTCTGAGTGTTTATGGCACCCTACAACTAGGCATACTTCTGCATTTGGCATGATCCTGTCCAGGTATTTTATATGGGGAAGAGGGAATGTTTGTGTTTTTTCTACAGGATGCTACAAGAGTATGTCAGCTGCCAGAGGTGGTTGCTGAGACTTGCTGATCCTGGGAGCATGAAGATTCAGCTCTCGTGGTTTGGGTCCCTGGAGTCATTCCTGTGTCCTTGGAGGAAGACGGAGGATTCCCCCACATCTTTTGTCATCACAGAGATTTTGACGTTGCTGCAATCATTGTGTCCCGTCCCACCGCGGCCTGCACTCCAACTCTCTGTGCACTGCTGCTTGCTGGAGAAGATTGGACTCCAGCTGTTACCCCTGCCCCCCTCATTCCCCTGGTGACTCTTGCTGCCTTAGTCATTTTGCAGTCTGTAGCTTCACAGGAATGCCATCTGCGTGAAGCTGCTGTGGACTGGGGAACTCTGCCCTGGTTGTGCAGATCTCAGACATGGTTCCATTGCCTGCTGGTTGTTCCAGAGAAGAATGACCGATCCTAAACTATCCTGGGAAAGACCTTGTTACTTTCGCTGCTATTGTAGCAGCCATTACTGCTGCAGCCATTGTTTCTGCAGTGTCTAGAGTTACCCTCCCCAAATCTATTGTTAGGCAAGCACAGTGGGTGAACTTTCTGGAGTAGTTGCTAACAATTGGGAATTCTAAATTTTATTATGGCCCTTGGTGGTAGCAGCTCAGGAGAACCAGATGAGGTGCCCACTACTTATCAGGAGTGGCTCTGTTTGGTGCAGCCCTATGCTGTGCATTAGTGTTTATGCTATGGTTGGTTTGCAAACTCAGATCTCAACAGAAACATGACAAGGTCGTTATCACTCAAGCACTTGTGGCCATTGAACAAGGGGCCTCCCCTGAAATTTGGTTATCTATCCTCAAAAATTAGTCGACATCTTAGTTCTCTGCTCTTGCACCCCATGGATTTGTGGATCTATTGCACTGGGATGAGAGAGACTCAATGATTCTTTGATCAGCCCTTCTACATCGCTGAGGTTTCCTCATTGCACGCGATAGGGTGATCATGATTTCCCCACTAACTCATTTTCTGGCTGGCCTCTTCTGTAGAGTTCACCCTAGGTCGTTTATCAGTTACTGTCACACAGCACTGTGGTATCCACAGATGGGCAACTTTCCTCATGCACAGACCAATCTAAGACATGGGGCTCGGTGGTGATAGGGTTACCCTACGACGGATAAGGCTGTGACATTAGAGGAACGAACTAAGACAGGAGCCATAGCAGATGGACTTGACTGCAGAGGCCTAGACCAGCCTCATTCTAGTAAAACAAAAAGGGGGAGATGTGGAAAGCTGCAATAGCATTCGCCATCACAAGATGGCGCTGACTTCCGCTACGCCCCACGTGAAAAGCCGGGATAGCATTCGCCATTACAAGATGGCGCTGGCTTCCGCTGCACCAGCCCGACTTCCTTTCAGGAAACTAACTGTGTGCGCATGTGCAAGAGTGTGTTCACACCAAGTCTTTGCCCACCCCGGGCCGTGCCAGTGAGATCATGGGTAAGCGACCAATCAGGCGTGGACGCGCCGTGCTAGGGTTTTATAAGCAGCACCTTTCTGGGCCCTGGTCTCTCCTCTTCAAGATGTAATAAACGCTTTGCTGCAGAAGGATCCTGGTGTCCACGCGTGTTCTTGCTGGCGAGACGATAGCGCGGGACAAGGTAGAGCCTACCTCCAGGAGAAAGACTGCATCAAATGAGGGATAAATTACCATCTCACAGTCAACAATTATAACCTGTACTTATTCCTATGTGAAAGAACTACAGGGACAAAAATGCAGAAGGACCTGAGGGAAAGGAGGCCCAGGGACAGGCCCAAAGTCAGATCCACTTCAAGGGGAGGCCCCAAGGCCTAACACCATTAATGAGACTATGGAGAGCTCATAAAATGGACCGACCTATCATGACTGCCCTCTGAAAGACTTAACAAGCAGCTAAAAGAGTCAGATGTACACACCCACCCATACACACACACACACACACACACACACACACACACACACACACACACCAGACAGAAACTGGTGACTTGGTGACTCCTGTTTCTGAATTAGGGAAAAGCTGGAAGAAGCTTAGGAGGAGGGTGACCCTGTAGGAGTACCAGCATGCTCAACTATCCTAGAGCCCTCACAAGATCTCTCATACATTGGACTACCCAACAGGCAGCATGCATGCACCAGCTGATATAAGGCTCTCAACATATACAGCAGAGGACGGCTGGGCCTGGACGCAAGAAGATGCACCTAACCCTTAAGAGATTGGAGGCCAAAGGGAGTAGGAGGTCTGGTGGGGTGGGGGTAGGTTAGTTGGGACACCCTTGTGGAGATGGGGGAAGGAGGTATGGATGTGAATCAGGCAGATTTTCATAAAAGCAGGCAAAAATGGCTCCTGACATCAATTTTTTCCCCAACTGTTTCACTAGATTACTCGAGCTCCATCTAATACTTGGTTGTGGGTCTCTGCATCTGTTTTCATTGGCTGGTGATTGTAGCCTCTCAGAGCACTGTTATTGTAGATCCTGTCTGCGAGCATAAAAAAGTATCATTAATAGTGTGAGGGCTTTGTTCTTGCCCATGCCATGGGTCTCAGTAAAGGCCAGTCAATGTTTGGCCATTCCCTCTGTCTTTATCTTTGTCCCTACACAATGAGAAATTTGGATTCATGGATACAGAAAGAACTGTAAAATTTCATAGTAGTGAATATTTATATAAATAATATTTAAAGTATGTAAATGAAGTATCTAATTTTTATATGTGGAAAACAATTTAAAGTCATAACAGAAAGCATAAAATAGATTAGTAAAGGACATTAATAGGAAATAACTATGAAATTTGCACATAAGAATAGAAAGCGGCAGAATCAATGAAGCAAAGCATAATTTCTGCACCTCTATGCAAATGTGAAGTATCTTCTGAGCAATTTTGAAATTGAATTCTAGTAAGAAAAGACAATGTGAGTGTACCAGTTCCTCTAAGAAGGAATTATTTAGGTTCAAGTTTGTTAAAAAAAAACATTCTGTGAAATATTATAAAAAGAAAACCTAAGTCTTTCTCAGTAGCTGCACAGAAGAGGGAGACCGGGAAGAGAAAAACAAACCCATGCTGTTTTAGTTAAGCTGGAACAGACTCAGCCACATGACAGACAAGCAGCAACACGGTGTGAATAGCACATTAAAAAGAGAGTGAACAAGCCAGGCTAAGCAGTGGTGGCATTCGCCTGGATCCGTGCACTCAGGTGACAAAAAAAGGTTGATCTTTGTGAGCTCTAGGCTAACCTGGTCTGCAGCGATTGTTCCAGGACAACCTGGGCAATATACAGAAAAAACGGAAACCACACCCCAAAAACGAGAGAGAGAGAGAGAGAGAGAGAGAGAGAGAGAGAGAGAGAGAGAGAGAGCGAGCATACTAAGGCTCTGGCTACCATACAACAGAAAAAGAAGGTAGAGAACAAGTAGGGTAAGTATTGAGTTTTAACACAGGCAGACACAAGGGTGAGTTGTCCATTCTCTGAAGACTTCTGTTCCTGGTTATCTTGGCTTGATACTTAGTGGGCAATCATGATTATAGGTCATGCTCAGCACATACAGATGGACTGGAATTAGACTTTGTGGGAGCGAAGACGGACACTTTTGAATATAACTCTCAGAACTTAGCTTCTGAGGTCCTTAGTTTCTCAGGTCTGACAAGCTGGGAATGTGTTGGAAGCCTGTGATTTTGTGATTGACTGGATAAAGGCCTCCCTCACGGAAAGGTTTTGGCCAGAAGATCTAAAATGGAAACACGTCCAAATTAAGATCTAGCTCAAGGGGAGACTAGACATCATTACTGAGACTATAGTGTGCTCAAAAATGGGCCTATTATGACTGCCCTCTGAAAGACTTAACAAGCATCTGAGTTGATGCTTACAAGCAACTAATGGGAAGAAGCTGCTGATCCCTGTGGGAAAAGCTTGAAGAAGCTTAGGAGGAGGGTAACCCTGTAGGAGGACCAGCAGTCTCAACTAACCTGGATCGTTGAGATCTCTCAGACATTGGACCAGACAACATATATCAGCTGATATGAGACCCCCAACACATACGCAGCAGAGGACTTCTGGGTCTGGACTCAGTCAGAGAAAATGTACCTAATCCTCAAGAGACTGGAGCCCCCAGGAGTGGTGAGGTCTGGTGGGGTGGTGGTGGTGGTGGGGTTTTGGGCCATCCTCGTGGAGAAGGGAGAGAAGTTATGGGATGCAGAACAATCAAAGGGTGAATTGGAAGGGGAAATAAAATCTGGATTGTAAAAACAAGATTAAATTTACAGAGCATGTCAAATACAGAGGTGAATGCTAGCAGCAAACCATTGAACTGAGAATGGGATCCCCATTGGAGGAATTAGAGAAAGGGTCGAAAGATCTAAAGGAGACTGCAACCCCATAAGAACAATGATGCAAACCAACCAGAACTTTCAGGGACTAAACCATTACCCAACGACTATATATGGACTGATCCATGGTTCCAGCTGCATACGTAGCCTTGTTGAACACCAATGGAAGTAAAAGTCCTTGGTCCTGCCAAGGCTGGACCCTTCAGTGTAGGGGAATGTCAGGGAGAGGATGAGAAGGGGGTGTGGTTGGGGAGAGGAACACCCTTATAGAAGAAGGGGAGTCAATGGGATAGGGGGCTTATCTCCAGGAAACCAGGAAAAGGAATAACTTCTGAAATGCAAATTTAAAAAGTCCAAAACCCCCCCAAAACATCAAAAAGTACCATATCCAGAGGTTAGGCACAGCCCCTGTTTGAGGGATGGGGCCACCCACCCATCTTAACAATATTATTCCAGAATTGCTCTTATCAAAAAGAAATGCAGGGGAAAAGTGTGGAGCAGAGACTAAAGAAAAGGCCATCCAGAGACAGCCCCAGGAAGAAATCCATCCTATCTGCAGACACCAAACACGACACTATTGTTGATGCCAAGAAGAGCTTGCTGACAGGAATATAATATAGCTGTCCTGGGAGGCTGTGCCAGAGCCTGACCAATACAGATATGGATGCTCTTAGCTCAGCATCAGATTGAGCACTGAGACCCCAATGGAGGAGTTAGGGGAAAGCGATGAAAGAGTTGATGGGGCTTTCAACCCCACAGGAAGAAAAACAATATCAACTAACCAGACCTCTCAAAGCTTCCAGGGACTAAACCACCAACCAAAGAATATACCTATAGGGACCTATAGCTCCAGCTGCATATGCAGCAGATGATTACCATATCTGGCATCAATAGGAGGGGAGCCCCTTGGTTCTGTGGAGGTTTGATTATGAAGTGTAAGGTAATGCTAGGGTGCTGAGGGGCGTGGGTGGGTGGGTCAGGAAGCACCCTTATAGAAACAGGAAGAATGGGGAAAGGATGAGGGGTTAACTGGGAAGGGAGATAACATTTGAAATGTAAATAAATAAAATAACCATAAAATGAAAAAAAAAACTAAGTCAAACTTTAAAATTTGCTGTGAACAGGTTGAATCAAATTTCAGATGGTAATGATGCTATAGATTAAGACAGTACTCTGAAATGTTAAACTATAATAACAAAGACAACATAATAACTCTAAATAAAATGACCTTAGCACTTCTCTCAGTTTGATTAAACTTTGCATAGATTTAATTCTCCTTTACATCTATCTTTCATTAATTTCCAACATCTATTTTGGAAAAAAAATTGTAACTGAAGGTCCTGGGAAATGTAAATTATCCCCCAGCTTTTTCCAGTTTATATCCCAGGAGTGCCATTCACAATTACCTGGGAAGTTACCTCTAAAACGTAATCATAAATAAAGACAGGGATTCTCAATTCTGCTCTATGGAAACCTCAGTTCTCTTAGCACTAATTATCAATTGGCCTCAATGAACTTCAGTGCAGACTGGTGACAGAGATACTAATCAGTAATTTTGAACATTTGCCAGTCCTTTTCATTACCTGATTCAAGTCCTTAAGCTTTCTGCTTTAGTTTTCTTTTATTCTTTCTACTTTGTTCAATATCCTTGAATAAAGCCAGTCTGACCAATTAGACTTTGATTTTATATTAAAGGATTAATACACTCTTATCTATAGATAATTTCCATTCAGAATTATACTGAAAGAACATTTCTTATAAAAAAAAACACAAGTAAAGTTACTGATGGAAAAAAGCTGGAACTATCATATTGAATAAATGTAAAAAAAAAATCTACCATCTTGAAAAGAGTCAGTATTCCTATGTTAATTTTCTCCAGTTTGACACATCAATTTTGTATAATCAAAATATATTAGGAATCCATATTTGTATAACTTGAACAAGAGGTATTTTGTTTAATATTCCTTGGAAATTAAAGCTAAATAGCTATTACATATAAGTGGAACACAAAATATTTATAAAATTTTTAATGTCAAATGTTTTCATGCCTAATATAGTGAATGAACATAGACTAATATAAGAATAACATACTTAAGAGATATATCATACAAGTTTTATCACTTAAAACAAATTTGACATAAAACACAAATTAATCTTTGGAACCATTGGATTAGCACAGAAATATTTGGGGGAAAGATATATATATATACAAACTCTTATCTTCTATTGAATGAAGATGCAATTTTTAAATAGATCAGAGATGGAAATATTGAAAAATTATGTCACAATAAGTACTCAGAGAAAGCATAGGCAATTATTTTGTGACAAGTAGTAAAACGTTTCTAGATATGATTTAAAATAGATTGTGTAATGAAAACAGTGTCATACGTAGCCATATATCAATGAATAATTAGACTATGTCTTAATAAAAATGCCCATAGACTACTTCATCATCTAGGAGACATCACAAAGGCTACTTATAAAACCTGGGTGGAATAGAGTAGTCACTGCACATATTATGTAAGTAGAAAATATTTTAAAATGAGGATGGTTATATTATTGAAACAATAGCATGATCATTATTAAGTGCAATCTATATAGTTACATGCAATATATTTTAAGTAACTCATATAAACTGTTTGTTTAGAGCATTATTATCACACATTATGAGAGTAACAAGATAATTAGCTGACAAAACTTTATTATCATCATCAAGAAGTCTATCACAGAACAAAGCATAAAATGGGAAATCACTGAATATGAGTAGTATACATTAAAACTCAAAAGTCAAAGATAAGTTGATGGCCCTACTATTATCTATGGGGTAATACCTAAAGGATAAGAAATGATCATTTTAAGAGACATCTATCATTCAATTTTTATTGTAGCACTATACTGCACAACTAAGAGATAGAGAGAGACACTTCTAGTGTACATCAACTGATAAATGAAGAAATTGGGATAGACTGGAATTCGATTCAGCCATTAAATCAAATGGAATGATGTCATCTGTGGAAAATTTACAAGGAAATAGAGATAATGATATTAAGTGAAATAAAACAGGTGGACAGATAGATGCTGTATGATCTCACTCAAAGGTAGACTCTACGAAGGTTACTTTGTGGAAATTTAGATTATGATAGTAGTTTCCTATGTCATGGCACAGGAGGCTAGAGAAACAAAGGAATGATAAAATATTGATGAGAGCTTAGTAAGATAGCCGAAAAGAAGAAAAGATTTTATTAAATCATTTAAACGTAGAAACAACAATCTCTTTCCTAACAGTCTTGCCAAAATGCACAGTGGCATACCAAAATTATGTTTTAGATACACTGTTTATTAAAATGATTGATTCTAGGAAAATACCTTCAAAGCAAGAGTTCTTCATTGTACAAGTGTGATGATTTTGGTTTGATATGTCCAGATCTCATTTAAAATGTCAAGCATAATCATAATGCTTGTAACCCCTCCATACAGGAAGTGACACTTTGTCCAGCTAACTTTACCCAAAGGGTAAGCTTCTGCTTTAGTGAGAGATCTTGTTTCAAGACAACAAGGACAGGAATAATGGGAGGAAACAGGATATTCTCTTCTGCTTTCCTATGGGCTTGCATGACGGAACACAATATAATCAAGCACATATACCACATCATCACATGCACATATAATTAATAGCATACACACTCACAAAAACCATATTAGCATACACAGATACATTACTTTTCAGAGAAGATGAATAATTTTCTAAGTGCATGTATGCAGAAAAATACTGGCACATAATATAACAGGCTGTCATGAAGCTGATAAGCATACCTAGAGAGACAACTTTTTTCTTTCTTTTTTTTTTTTTTTTGGAGACATCTTTCTATTGATATGTTCTGATCTCCAGCTTTAATGAACACACCATTATAGATATTATGGTAGAGACTATATATATATATATACATATATATACATATATATACATATATATAACCAACCATATATATTCATATATATATTCAACCAACAGAATCATATTTTAATTAAAATACTAACAAGAACAAAATGAAACAAATGTAAAAGGAAATCAGGAAAATAAACATCTACTAATTGTTGTTAACTGACAATTCAACCCTCACAAAACTGTACCTACACCATTAACAAATAGCATGGAATCTCTTTGATTCATTTTTATTAATAATTAATGATCAAGATCTTAGCAAGATGATACTAAACATAGGATGAGGGAAAGAGACATAAAATCTAATGAGGTCACTACAAAAAGATAGAACAAACTAGAAGTGATTTGGCACATTTTTTGGCAGTTTCAACAATAAACTGGAAAACTATGATGATATAGGAAAACACCTGAGATGTTTAACTAACTGAACAGCGGGAAAAAAATCAGGTATATGCTGCACAATATGAGGAAAGAATTCTGTATATGCATTAATATCTGAAATATTATGTACTTGTTGTATTCAAATAGACATAAGAATTTCATCTAATAAATGAAATGGTGAAAAGTTTGGAAAAGAAACAATTTTTACACTTATGCACAAATTGATCTTGACAAATTGATTATGGGTAGTAAAAACTTGAGTTAAAAGATGTGACATAGTTTTGCTCTCATCATCACTAACAAATGTCAGGATTACTACCATGTATTGATAACTACACAGAATGCATCTAGTGGTAAGGCATAGAGGAAGCCTCAGTTGTATGTAGAAGCACACACACACGCACACACACACACACACACACACGCACAAACACATCATCATCATCATCATCATCATCATCATCATCATCATCATCATCATCATCATCATTACTTTGAGCTGATAGAAAAAAAAACGTAAAATGTCACATCAAGAAGCCAGAATACAGCAAATACATAGCCGAATGCCAGCAGCAAACCACTGAACTGAGAACAGGAACCCCGTTGAAGGAATCAGAGAAAGGACTGAAAGAGCTTGAAGGGGATTGAGACCCCATAGGAACAGGAATGCCAATCAACCAGAGCTTCCAGGGACTAAGCCACTACCTAAAGACTATACATGGACTGACCCTGGGCTCCAACCTCATATGTAGCAGTGAATAGCCTAGTAAGGGCACCAGTGGAAGTGGAAGCCCTTGGTCCTGCCAAGACTGAACCCCCAGTGAACGGGATTGTTGGGGGGAAGGCAGTAATGGGAGGAGGATGGGGAGGGGGAGGGGTTAGGGGGATGTTGGCCTGCAAACCTGGAAAGGGAATAACAATTGTAATGTAAATAAGAAATACCCAAGTTAATAAAGATGGAGAAAAAAAAAGAAAGCAGTAAGACACCGTGGCTATTAAAGGAATATCATGTGTAAACCAATACTTCTAAAAGATAATGATCTCTTTTAGATTAATAGAAAAGGTTGTAGATAGGTGCCAGATAGTATCATGTCCTACCTGGAGCCCAGTTTGAACAAGTTGCTTGTATCAGAGTAATTTCTCTCAGTCTGAGTTATGGTAGTATACGTATTAGATAATATTCAAGGGAGGTATTAGCTTTAAGAGTGATTTCAATACTGAGTTTTTAAAAATGCTTAAATTTGAGATACTAAGTATAAGAGATTTGTCATGGTAAGTGAATTTTACTTGAAAAGACTCTGGTAAAATAATTGCAAAAGTACAGTTGAAATTTGATGGAGAATAGAATTATCCATAAGGACGAAATTGCCTCACAATTAGAGGCCTTTAAATTAGAGTCCAGAGAACCAAGCAACCATATTAAAAATGGGAGTACAGAGCTAAACAAAGAATTCCCAACTGAGAAATCTCACATGGCTGAGAAGCACTTAAGGAAATGTTCTTACTCAGCAGAGAAATGCACAGCAAAATGACACTGGGATTCCACCTTACACAAGTCAGAATGGTTAAGATAAAAATCTTAGGTGACAGCAGAAGCTAGTAAGGATGTGGAGAAAGAGGAAAACTCCTCCATTGCTTGTGGGATTGCAAGCTGGTACAAACACTATTGAAATCAGTCTAGCGGTTCCTCAGAAAATTGTACAAAGTATTACCTGAGGGCCCAGCTATACCTCTCCTGGGCATATACCTAAAAGACATTCCAATATATAACAAAGACACATGTTCCACTATGCTCATAGTAGCCTTATTTATAGTAGCCAGAAGCTGGAAACAACGCAGATGTCCCTCAACAGAAGAATGGATACAGAAATGTGGTACATTTACACAATGGAGCACTACTCAGCCCTTAAAAACAGTGACCTCATCAAATTCATAGGCAAATGGACAGAACTAGAAAATATCCTGAATGAGGTAACATAATCACAGAAAAAAAACACACATGGTATGTACTCACCAATAAGTGGATATTAAGAATGAAATCTTGGAACACCCATCAAACAATTTACAGACCATATGAAGGTCCAGAAAAAGGAAGACTGACATATGGGTGCCTCAGTCTTACTTAGAAGGGAGTAATAAAAAAATCATGGGAGGTTGAGGATGGGAGGAAAGGGACATATCATTTGAAAAATAAATATACAAAATAACCAGTATTTTAAAAATTGAAAGAAAAGAAAAGTGCTATTCTCCTACTCCATTCCTTTGTTCTTGAATTTTCTATAGTAGAATATTTGTATTGGTAGGTAAGATATCTACCATATTATTCCTTAAGATTATTCATTGCTCAATGGTTATCTTTATGATAAACTTAAAATAATACTGAACATATGAATGCAAACATCTTTCTTTTGGATATTGCTTTTTAGTCCAATTATTTTTACACATTATTAACTATGAAAATAAATTTTCTATTTAGCAGGAATCCATAGATAAGTGATTTGCTCTACAAACAACAGTGTGACTAATCCTATTCTAATCCTCTACGACTGCTGAGGTCCTAGACATATATATGGTCCTTTACCTCTAATCTGAGTTTTGACCTGGCTCTCTCTGTTCTGTGTGTGTGCTGAAGGATGACTGTACAACTAAGAATGCTGGTTCTTACATCTAACCCTGCAGATGCATATTAGTCAATTTACATGAGCCAGGTTTAGGGTTGTTAATTATCTAATATATCTGCACAATGTCAAGTCACCCTCATGACAATTTCAGATATTCACTCACTCAATAATTCAAAAACTTAAGTCATTGCTGTTATAGTTCTATTATAACCTGGCTAGTTAATAATGAAGTTAACAACATTTTATGTTATCCTGATGTGCAATTTAAAACTCCATTTTGTCTTCTTTGCCAGTGAGGACATGGATCCCAGTGAGGTTTGTTAATTTGCAAACATGACATACAATAAAGTATGTAAGTTGGTTTTGACCTTCTGCCTTCCTAATGTGTTAAACTGCTATTCTCTTCACTGTTCTTTATGTAAATTGTTTTATTCAACTATAGTTCATTTTCAATAAAAAGGTATTGGATTTTACATTCTTGTAGATCCTGGTTTTAGTATATGAAACTACAGGTGTGTTAAGCAAACGAATGAATAAATTACGTATAAATAAAAAAATAATTTATTTCTTAGTTTCTCAAAGCTTCTTGTCCAGTGAGGGAATAAAATTAATCAAATTGAAGCATAATTAGTACTCACAAATAGAAAAATAATACAATTATACAATTTAATAAGCAATTTAAATTTACTAAATAAGAAATGATTTAAAATAAAAACTTTTCTGCCTTTCTTGGGAATTTTATATATAACATTTTAATCATTTCACTCTCTCTGTCCTAAATTTCTTATGGATCCACCGCTACTTTAGTATAAAACTTTGTGTTCTCTATTTTTTAAATCCCATCAAGTCCAATTTGTGCTGCTCATGTAGTCTTGGATATGGGGCTGTCAAACAGAACAAGATCGATTTACCAGCAAGTCTATCATACAGAAATTCTGACTTATTCATCTTGCAATAGTGAAACATAATTTTTTCTTCAGCTCTTTTGGAATGGCCATCAGGTTACCCCTGACTACAAAACCTTCCTAAGAAAATTAAAAGCGTAGATATCACTCAGTGTTTGCTGCCAGATCGCAGAAAAATTAAACATGAAATCAATAATAAAAGACAGATGGAAGATTCCAGAACACTTAGAGAATTAAAAGCACATCGATAAATCATACAAGATTCAAAATAGAATTCTGTAAGACACTGAAAAATACTTATAAATAGAGAAAATAAAAACACAATTTATCAAAATTTGTGAAATGCAACTAAAGAAAAGTTTACTGGGAAATTCTGGCATGAAATGTGTATATTAGAAATAAAAGACTCTAATAAATCTTCCAAACTTCCACCTTAGGGAACTAGAAAAGCGAAGTAATCAAAGGAAAAGACAAGAAATAATACATGTCAGAGCAGAAATCAATGAAGTTTAAAATATGAAATTGATGCAAAGAAATCAGCAAAACATAAAGGTGGATTTGGAAAAAGATCTACGTGTCTTTATAAGTTTAATTAAGAAAGAAAACAAACTATATCAAAAATTAAAGACAATTGTTATGAGAGATCCCAGGGATAGTAATCGGATAAAAAGGTACCAACTCTATGGCTACACACTTTGTAACTCAGATGAAATGCAAGTCTTTGAAAGATACATTCTGCCTCACTCACATAAGACACGTATGAACTTGCAGAGTTTTCCACGTTTCAAACATGTAAGAGTTGAAATATCACAAAACTGTATTTATCTAGCTTCTTTCTTGTTGCTATCATAAACACTTTGACCATAAACAATGTAACACAAAGTCTATTTTGGCTCAAGTGTCTGAAGGGCTAGATGTCCCTAATGGTGAGGTTGCCATGGCAGCAGGATCGGATGCTCACGCATCAGATATCAACTGCACACTTAAAAAGTAGAAGTGAAGCGAGAATATACCTTCCAAAAAGGCCAACTGCCAGTACAATCTTCCATCAACACGACTCTGCATCCTATTAAACATCCCCATCACTTGGGAAACAATATTCAAATACATATGTCTAGAGAGGGCATTTCTCATTCAGATGACCATGTGGGTTAGACATTATCAAAAGCATGTCAAATATCCCCAAGTTCATACTAAAAGAAAAAAGAAAAGAAAAAAATCTAGGTCATTTATATAGGATATGAGGGAGTTGTCTCATTATGCTAGAAATTGGCCAATATGGAGAAAGGTGCAAGTACCAATTCTGCCTTTCTACAAGAAATGTTCCTCAAGATAGACAGTGATTATAGAAGAGTATTTACTGTTAATAAAATCAGGTAAAAAGAAAAGAAATGGCATATTAAAATGCCACTGTTGTCTGAAATAAATGAGGGATGATAGCCAACAGTTGTCAAAATCAAAATGAGATATAGGAAAGATATCAAACACCTAAGTCGAATATTCATACCATGTACATGTAACCTATGCTCATACATATACCTTTACTCCAAAGATGGAGACAAACATGATATATGGCAACTCTTCTGAGGTATCCGCGACAAGTAATGAGCCTTTGCCTAATCAAGGCTAATCAAGGCCACAGAAGCCACTGTACATTTTAAAGGAATAATGGAGAGGGAACTGTATTAAAAATACTACAGGAAATCTTTCCTGTTGTCATACCAGCAATACTTACATGTGAATTCAGTGATGTGCCTGCCACAGATCTAATGTTCATGTCACAGCGATGGAACTTTGCTGAAACTTTTAAAAAACAGTCACTTTATTCCCTGAAGTCAGCAAAAGCCGAGGAAGATAAAAGGAGACCAAGATTCTTAAAAACATATTGCAGTTCCTCCTTGTGAACTTTTCTACCAGTGGGAGAAAATGTCTTTGATAAATGTCACATACATGTAAGCAGAGCTGACAGAGAATTAAAAGGGCAATGTGGCTCTTTCAAATGCTTGTATATACAAATTTGGGACCCAGAAGTTATTTTGTTAGTTACTTTACTATTGGTCATCAAAGAATGCTAATTCAGTACTCAAAGAACTCAACTATTGAGCTATTTATCTATTATTCCATCACATCTCTGTATGTATATATATATATATAACATATATATCATATATGTACCTATATATAATATAACTGTCAGTGTACTTTCTCTCTTTCATTTCACTACATTTGAGTTGAGTTTATGTTTACTTGATAACATGATGAAAAAATACAGATATATTATTAAACATCTATGAAGCTAGCTCCCCATCTTGTTATTTACCTTAGATCATGGAAAAATATTTTGACTATCCCTATTACATGCAACACACTATTTGAACTTGAAAAAATAAATACTTTTAATTTATGCTTCCTATAGACTTATAGTAATTATTCATCATGCATTTTTGAAATGGTCATGCAAATAACTAGACACTTGACTTCTTTTTACTGGTGATTTTGAAGCAATATTATCTTATGAATCCAAACATTTTTTTCAAAGATGAACGCTATTCATAAAATTTCATTTTTACAAATGTTTCATATTTCATTTATGAACTAATTTCTCCCCAAGACTGTTACCATAACTGATTTTAGAAAATTAATATTTTGTTTCCACTTGTGTTTTGTAGTATACTACATAGAGTATTACAGTCTAAGTATCTATTGAAGATTAATAAAGACTAGGATGGGCATTGAAATTAATATGAACCATTTTAAACCAGAAATTTAATGTTACTATATTGATCATCTCAAATTTTGAGTTGGCTGTAGGTCAGTACAAATACAAGTGTTATTCTAGAATGGGAGACACAGAACACTATGAAGCCCAAAATTTCTTTTTATATTCAGCACTATTTTGTAAATGAAAATATAATCACATTATCTTCCCTTTCCCCTTTGTGATGGTTTGTATATGCTCAGTCCAGGGAATGGCACTATTTGAAGGTATAGCCTTGTTGGAGTAGGTGTGTAACTGTGGAAGCAGACTTTAGTACCCTAGTCCTAGCTTCCTGAACATCAGTATTCTGCTAGCAGCGTTTCGATGAAGATGTAAAACTCTCGTCTCTTCCTGCACCATGCCTGCCTGGATGCTACCATGTTTCCAGCTCTCTAGCTCCTTAATGAAGGCACCACATACCAAAAATTATGAGACAAATGAAAGCAGTGCTAAGAGGAAAACTCATAACTCTGGGTGGCTCCAAAAAGAAACTGGAGAGAGCATACACTAGCAACTTGACAGCACACCTGAAAGCTCTAGAACAAAAAGAAACAAATACACCCAAGAGGAGCAGACAGCAGGCAATAATCAAACTCAGAGCTGAAATCAACCAAAGAGAAACAAAAATAACTTTACAAAGAATCAACAAAGCCAGGAGCTAGTTCTTTGAGAAAATCAACAAGATAAATAAATCCTTAGCCAGACTAACCAGAGGGCAAAGAGAGAGTATCCAAATTAACAAAAATCAGAGATGAAAGGGGAGAAACAACAACAGAAACAAGGAAATTCAAAAATTCATCAAACCCTAATATAAAAGCAGACACTCAAGAAAACTTGAAAATCAGGAGGAAAAGAACAATTTTCTAGTCTGATACCAGGTAACAAAGTTAAATTAGGATCAGATAAACCATCTAAACAGTCCCTTAACGTCTACAGAAGTACAAGCAGTCATTAAAAGTCTTTCAAACAAACAAAACAAACAAACAAACAAAGAAGCAAGAACCAGATGGTGCAGAATTCTGTCATACCTTCAAAGAAGACCTAATACCAATACTCATCAGGTCAGTTTGTTATATAACCCAGATACGTACCAGCCTAGAGATGGTGCCATCCACAATGAACTGGGCTCTCTCCCATAATAACTAATAAAGAAAATGTCTTACAGCTTAATCCTAAGGAGGTATTTTCTCAAATTGAGCACTCTTCCTTTCAGATGACTCTAGCTGTGTGAAGGCGACATAAACATAGCCAGCACAAATAGTTACTTAGTGAGTTTTGTTTTCACATAAATGGGATAATAACACACACTTTTCCCTGCCTTTTTCTTTTTCACTACATCAGAGTTATCCCCGTGGTCGAATTGCTAGAGCTAAAAATACCTTTCCAAAAAATTATTATTTAACAATTCTATAATACAAATATAATGTAGCATTCAAACATACCATATAAGCTGATTTGTACTTTTATCTTCTTTGTCCATTTATAGTATGAAGTAAACAATGATTATTTTATATCCTTACATAAAAATGGTTTTATTTCTCTGAGATTGACTTTTTAGCTCATAAAATTATGTGACTAAATTGCATCCTATTTTTACTTTAAATAGCTATTGGCAGACCACTTTCAAAATGCTCATAGCAATTTATATTTCTAGTAAATGTGAGCATTACAGTGTCATTTCTAATAATCAGCATGTTTGCTGTCACTCTTAATACTATATAATTTCTTATTAAAGAAATATCATTTCATTATGAAATATAAATTTGTTTCCTCTAAAATATTAGGGTACTCTTTTATGATTTGCTCATTAATTGTACTTTATTGCCTTGGAATCATTTCTATCTAACTTTTAAAATATTTCTCACTTGCCAATTACTTAGAAATATTTTCTACTGTTTTGTTTTTGTATTTTATTATTCATTGTAACATAGTTATCTTGTTATTAAAGTATGTATTAAAGCTTCTTAGTTATTGATCTTCATTAGAAAGATGAGTTCACCACATAGTCCTATATATCTTGTAAATTTCCTTATGAATTTTCATTATTTTTCCTTTTATTGAAAATAGATTTTTTTCTCACATTATATATCCTCATTAGAGTTTCCCTTTCCTTTACTCCCTCCAGTTCCTCCCCACCTCTCCTTTCCTCCAGGTGTATTCTCTGTTTCTCCTTACCAGGGTTTGTGGGGAAACCAGACTTCGAAGTGACTATTTCACATGTTACAATGATTTACTTTTATTATTTTTATGTATTTGTTGTTGTTCTTGTTGGTGGTGGTGGTGATGTATGTATGTATGCATGTATGTGTGTGTGCGATTGCATATATGTATATCTGTTTATTTGAGTGAATGTTTTCTACATGTGTTCCAATGTGTGCAGGGTCAGAAGAAGGAGTTAACTGTAGGGCAGTGGGCTGAGAAAGGTACTCCGATTCCTGGTCTAATAGGTGGAATCCCCGGAAGACCCTTAGGGACAGCAGGCACATTCCCAGTCTCCCAGTAGATCAGGGCCTTCTTATGTACCTGCAGCCACCACAGCCCCCTGTAGAGAGGTTTGAGACAGACCAGGCACATAAGGCACATAAGCCTCCCCCCCCAAACAGCTGAAGATGTGACCACAGGTCACATAGGTTCAAAACAGATCAGTCACATAGAAGCAGGACCATGCCCCCAAATATGTAAATGAGATCTTCTCAAGTTCTCAGGCCAAACCAATAGGAAGTACCTGCTGTCAGACACTGACTCATTTAAAACTGTATTTAAGAATCATGTTCAGAAGGATTAAAGGTGTGCAGGAATTTTCCATCGTCTGAAAGCTTCTGCCATAAGAGCTGTAACACCACCTCTTGGGGAAGAGATCTGCTCTCTGCCAGCTCTCGTGAACCTCTCATGGGCTAGTCAGTCTTCTGCTGGCTCAGCCTGGCCTGAGCAACCAAAGCAACAGTGGCAGGAAGAAGAACTGGCAGCAGGGGAAGCCAAAGCTGTTCCCCCTCCCTGCCCAAGTTCTTTCCTCCTCACCGGAACCCACACACCCAGCCGGACCAGAGATCTCCGTGTACAGCCCCAGGTGCCAGAGACCTACAGTTAGCTTCTTAGAGCTAATGTTAAAATTGTTTTGAACTACCCAAGATAGCTACTGGGAACTTAATCAGTGATATTTTCAAAGTAGTATACTCTAGTAACTACTAAGACAAGTTTTGAACTCATATTTTACAAGTTTAAGCTAAAAATTTCTACAGTGTTGGAATTTATTTTTGGTTATGTTATGGGGGGAAAATGTCCAAGGTCTCAGTTTGTAACATTGATAACAAATTTTAGAAATAAATTGGGAAAAAAAGCATTTTTTGCTGTTTAAATAGTAATCATAGCTTTTCTTCTTGATTTCATTTATATATACATATATAAGAAACTATGCACACACACACGTATATATGCATAGATAGATAGATAGATAGATAGATAGATAGATAGATAGATAGATAGATAGATAGATAGATAGATAGAGATACAGAGATAGGGATAGAGATAAGGACTCTCAACCTTTTATTACGTATTTATTGTTTTCCAAATTTATTCCTTAATTTGTTTTTGTTCTGGACAGTCAACCTACTATCTCCTATAGATTTAGACTTTCCAGGACAAAAATCTAATACTGCTCTATAGCAGAGAGAGAGAGAAAGAGAGAGAGAGAGAGAGAGAGAGAGAGAGAGAGAGAGAGAGAGAGAGAGAGAGAGAGAGGATGATCAGTTTCCTTTGGATATATGTCCAAGAGTAATATAGCTGATGTTAAAATAGGTCTCTTCCTAACTTCCATGAAAACTAGAACATTGATTTTTGTTGTAGATATATAAGATTTCACTTCTACCAGCAATGAATAAGTGTTCCCATTTTCCCACATCCTCACCATAATGAGATATCATATGGTTTATTGATCTTGACCATCTTGAGTGGTGTATTCTCCAATTTTTGATGTAGGCATTTAGGTCTATGAACTTCTTACTTAGAA
Source organism: Rattus norvegicus (assembly GCF_021556685.1). NCBI lineage: Eukaryota > Metazoa > Chordata > Mammalia > Rodentia > Muridae > Rattus > Rattus norvegicus. The sequence goes on from NC_141553.1 coordinate 42,207,747, forward strand.
CTATAAACATTGTGTCCAGTAGTTTTGTAGTTTTTGTTTTCTTCCTCTTCCTCTTCCTCTTCTTCTTCTTCCTCTTCCTCTTCTTCTTCTTCCTCTTCCTCTTCTTCCTCTTCCTCTTCTTCCTCCTCCTCCTCCTTCTTCTTCCTCTTCCTCTTCTTCCTCTTCTTCCTCTTCCTCTTTCTCCTCTTCTTCATCTTATTTTTTTTGAGCTTTCTTTTTTTTATATTTTTTTTATTAACTTGAGTATTTCTTATATACATTTCGAGTGTTATTCCCTTTCCCGGTATCCGGGCAAACATCCCCCTCCCCCCTCCCCTTCCTTATGGGTGTTCCCCTCCCAACCCTCCCCCCATTGCCACCCTCCCCCCACCAGTCTAGTTCACTGGGGGTTCAGTCTTAGCAGGACCCAGGGCTTCCCCTTCCACTGGTGCTCTTACTAGGATATTCATTGCTCCCTATTAGGTCAGAGTCCAGGGTCAGTCCATGCATAGTCTTTAGGTAGTGGCTTAGTCCCTGGAAGCTCTGGTTGCTTGTCATTGTTGTACATATGGGGTCTTGAGCCCCTTCAAGCTCTTCCAGTTCTTTCTCTGATTCCTTCAACGGGGGTCCTATTCTCAGTTCAGTGGTTTGCTGCTGGCATTCGCCTCTGTATTTGCTGTATTCTGGCTGTGTCTCTCAGGAGCGATCTACATCCGGCTCCTGTCGGCCTGCACTTCTTTGCTTCATCCATCTTGTCTAATTGGGTGGCTATATATGTATGGGACACATGTGGGGCAGGCTCTGAATGGGTGTTCCTTCAGTCTCTGTTTTAATCTTTGCCTCATCTTATTTTTTTAATTTATTCAAGAATATGTTTTTATTGGATATTTTGTTTATTTACATTTCAAATTGTATACTTTTCCCCAGTTTCCCATCTGCAGAAACCTTAGCCCATCCCCTTCTTCCTGCTTCTATCAGGGTGGTCCCCTACCCAGCCACCCACTCTCATCTCACTGTCCCTGCATTCCCCTACTCTAGGAAATGAGCCTTCACAGGACAAAAGGGACTTTCCTCCTTTTGATGACAGATAAGGCATCCTCTGCTGCATATTCGGCTGAAGCCGTAGTATCTCCATGGGTACTCTTTGGTTGGTGGTTTAGTCCCTGGGAAATCTGGGATGTCTGCTTGATATTGTTGACCTTTCTAGGGAGTTGCAAACCCCTTCAGCTCCTCCAGTCCTTTCCATAATTCCTCCATTGGGATCCTGGTGCTCAGTCTAATGGTTGGCCACAAGCATATGCATCTGTATTTGTCAGGCTCTGGCAGAGATTGTCAGGAGACAGCTGTATCAGGCCCCTGTCAGCAAGCACTTCTTGGCACCCACAATAGTGTCTGGGTTTGAGGTCTGTATATGGGATGGATCCTCAGGTGGGGCAGTCTCTGAATTGCCTTTCTTTCAGTCTCTGCTCCAAACTTTGTCACTGTATTTCCTTAGATAGTAGCAATTCTGGGTTAAAAATTTGGAGTTGAGTATGTGGCCCCATCCCCCAATGGGGGGCCTTGCCTAATCTCTGGATAAGGTCTCTACAGATTCTCCTTCCCCTTTGTTAAGCATTTCTCATCTCATCCCTTTTGTGTCCTGGGAGCCTCTTGATTTCCTGGCATCTGGAACAGAGCTAAACAAAGAATTCTCAACTGAAGAATATCGAATGGCTGAGAAACACCTAAAGAAATGTTCAACATCTTTAGTCATGAGGGAAATGCAAATCAAAACAACACTGAGTTTCTCACACCAGTCAGAATTTCTAAGATCAAAAACTCAGGTGACAACAAATACGGATGTGGAGAAAGAGGAACACTCCTTCATTGTTGGTGGGATTTTATCTATCCTAACTAATCATGATTTTATTCTTTTGTACAAGCTAGGTCAATGTTACCTTCTCTATTAGCACTCTAATGAGTGAGATTTCTCTTTCAGTACATACACCAACACCCTAGGAACACAATATAGAACATGGTAATATATCCTGAAACACAAAGATTATTGGAAGAACAAGTGACCAGAGAGAACCATTAATCATGTTCATGTTTCTTAACAGGAAAACACATTCCCTCCATTTTTAATGAAATATTTGTCTTCTATGCTGTCAAAAAAACTAAAAGAGGTGCCTTTTTCAAATCTTCATAAAAACATAACAAAATTTTGGCAAGTTTGCATTGATGTGATGTACTTTATAATGTAGGGTAAAAATTTCATATTTCATATGATTTAAGAAACATTTGAGTTAATAGTTTATTCATATAGTTATTACCCACTAAGCTAACTCAATATTTGTATAATATTAAGGTATCTAGTACTGTCTTAGAAAACTCGATGAATACAATATAAGACAAATGGCTTTGCAGAAGGAACATGACTTATGAGATCTTTCATCCAAAATAATATGCCTAATAGTTGACTTTTCATATCTGTATAATTAATAACTAGCATTTATATCTTACAGCTCACTAAGAAATTCTCATACATATTCTCAGATAACATAGAAATCCTGGAAGTGATACCTTATTAATGGCCTGTTCCCTTCACAGAACCTTGGATTCCCATTGCTAGTCAATAGTTAGAGAAAAATGAAGGGACACTTTAATGTCTAGGAAATAATATATTTTTAGTTTCCAGAAAGTAGTTTGTTTTCCTAAATAGACCTTTTTACTATCTCTTGCGTGCTCACATTCTGGAGACTACAATGCAAAACACTGCAGTATTTTGTTTTGCATTTCTATGAAAATTCACAATTGAATAACACACCAGTGACCTTTGCTAGGATCGAAATGTGTCAATGCCATATACTTAAGTTACCTGTTTTCACATTACCTTTGCTGTTTTATTACCAAAATCATGGACTCCTGGCCTTGCAGAATTTTGATAAAGGGTTATTCTCCTGTGTTTTCTTCTTTGTCCTCTCTGCGATGCTAGGAGTTTGGGATTCAACTTCTGATTATTAACACTTATAGGCAGAAATATCTGACGCAGTCAACATATAGTTGAGATGTGTACTGGACTCTCTTTTGAAAACTTGCAATAAAATTGATTCAGCTACATAGAGATACACTGTGTGCTCTGAGGCTCAGAAGCCTCTGATAGGGTTCACTATTTCCGACACTGTTGCTAAAGTTTTGGGAATGTGCTTTTGTATCTGTTTTGGTTTACAGCTTCCCTCAATGTCATTCTGCCCTCAATGTTGTTCTGCTGTGCTTATTATAAACTTTTGTGGCAGGTATACAGTTTAAATGAAGTTTTAAATACCGGTATTTTATACTTCGACTTTTCTTATTAATATTAAACACAATTAAAAAATGTATGAGAAGATTCACAGTATGAAATTTAAATTTCTAGAGGTAACGACTGCAAAGACGGCTCAATAATTAAGAGCACATGCAGATGTAATTTTGGGGTCTTTTCCCTTTTTTTAATCTCATGTTTGCCTTTTATTGTTTTTTATTTTTATTGGATTTTTATTTACATTTCAAATATTATTCCCTTTCCTGGTTTCCTGTCCACAAACCCCCTATCCCATCCCCAACCCCCTTCTTCTATAAGGATACTCCCCCTCACCAACCATCCCCACTTCCTACCTTTCTGCCCTGACATTCCCCTACACTTGGGAGTCCTGCCTTGGCAGAAGGAAGAGCTGCTCCTCCCTTTGTTGCCCAACAAGGCCATCCTCTGTTACATACGTAGCTGGAGCCATGGGTCTGTCCAGGGGTATTCTGTGGGTAGTGGTTTAATCCATGGGAGCTCTCAGGTTGGTTCATATTGTTGTTCTTATGGGGTTGCAAATCCTTTCAGCTACTTCAATCCTTTCTCTAACTCCTCCAACAGGGACCCCATTCTCAGTTCAAAGGTTTGCTGTTAACATTCACCTCTGTATTTGTCACGCTCTGGCTGAGCATTACAGGAGTTGGCTATGTCATGCTCCTGTCAGCATGCACTTGGCTTCATCAATATTGTGTAGTTTTGGTGAATATATATATATATATACATATATACATATATATATACATATATACATATATATATCTGTGTGTATAATATATATAAATATTATATATAATATATATTTTATATATAAAATATATAATATATATATGTTAGATCTCTGGGGTCCTTTCTTTGCTTCCTTTGCTCTCTATGTCTACTCTAGTCCATTTTAGATGCTGTAAATAAATAAGACAGTTAATAAATTTATTAACGAGCTGCAGGAACTATACTGGGCAAATACCTATTCTAGTCTTCTACTGCTGCTGACTTTCCAGATATATGGTCCTTTACCTGAAATCTTAGTCTTTCCCTGACTCTCTCTGTTCCATGTGTGTGTCCTCATGGCAACTCCCCTGAAAATCTGTCAATGGAGAATACTCCTGTTCTATCACCAATTCCTTCCTTGTCTCTTTGCTTGGTTCCCTTTGTCTTGGATCAGAGGTTCTGCCCTGTTCTCTTCTCCCTGCTCAGATATCAGCTGGTCAGCACTTTACTAATCAATCAGGAGCAATGGAAAACATTTTTTTTATATACAACGTTGAGCCTGGAGATGTTTGAGAATGCCAGTATCCAGACTGTAACCAAATCTCTGGCACAGAAATCAGCATCTGAATACTCCAGTGCACAAAACCATCCCACAACAAGCACATATCGCATTGCTAAAAAGTTTGTTCAGTATTTAGTCCCCAAGTTGAGTAGTTCCCAACCAGCTGTAACTCTAGCACTAATGGATCCAATGTCTTCTTTTGGAGCCTACAGAGATTAGACTTATGCATAGACCAACACAGAGACACAGACACATGCATATAATTAAAATAAAAATATTTTCAAAGATCTCAAGAATTATTATACCACAACCAATTAATATTATACTATGGGTGCCTAGACTTCTTTATTTGTTTAATGGGTGTATAGGTCTGTGACGACATTGGTAAATGTAAATGATCACAATGTACATATTATTTCTTAATTTTCTATATAATGGTAAGCATTTTCTCTTTTGAAAATTACTCTTGTACATCATAGTTAATGTTTCTTAGAGTGTCATAGTATTATTCTCAGTATTTAACCTCCATTTTCATGAGTCAAAATAGGAGAACAAGTTCAATGAACTTCTATAAATAAAATATAAATGTTACATTCAAACTCATTATATGCTTTATCATTTCTTGATTCCTGAATTGGTGTTTAAGATGAGGATCCTCTTCCTACATATTCTTTTTATGTGCATATCAAGGAATGAGGATTGCATTGAATTTGTAAATTGCTTTCATCAAGATAGTCATTTTACTCTATTAATCCCATCAATCCATGAGCATGGGACATCTTTACATTCTTTGGCATCTTCTTTGATTTCTTTCTTTAGGGGTTTGAAGTTCTTGTCATACAGATCGTTCACTTGCTTGGTTAGAGTTACAAGATACTTTGTACTATTTCTGAGTATTGTGAAGGGTGACATTTCCCTAATTTCTTTCTCAGACATTTTATCCTTTGAGTAGAGGAAGGCTACTGATTTGTTAGAGTCAATTTTATATCCAACCACTTTCCTGAGGTTGTTTATCAGCTGTAGTAGCTCTCTCGTATAATTTTTGGGTTTGCTTATTTGTACTCTCATACCATCTGCAAATAGTGATATCTTGACTTTCTCTTTCCCAATTTGTATCCCTTTGATCTCTATTTGTTGTCTAATTGCTCTGGCTAGAACTTCAAATACTGTATTGAATAGGTAGGGAGAGAGTGGGCAGCCTTTTCTTGTCACTGATTTTAGTAGGATTGCTTTGAGTTCCTCTCCATTTATATTGATGTTGGATATTGGTTTGTTGTATTTGCTTTCATTATATTATGTGTGAACCTTCAGTTCATGATCTCTCCAATACTTTTCGTATGAATGGGTGTTATATGTGGTCAAAGGCTTTTTCGGTATCTAGTAAACTGATCATATGTTTTTTTTTTTCCTTTGATGAGACACTTGAAAGCTCTAGATCAAAAAGAAGTGAATACACCCAAGAGGAGTAGATGACAGGAAATAATCAAACACAGACTAGCTATACTAGCCAGAAAGCACAGAGACAGTATCAAAATTAACAAAATCAGGAATGAAAAGGGAGACATGACGGAAACTGAGGAAATGCAAAATATAATCAGATCTTACTACAAAAGTCTGTACTCAACAAAACTGGAAATCCTGGATGAAATGGACAATATTCTGGATGTAATCCCCATTAATATTCCAACTTGATTCTTCATAGAGTTAGAAAGAGCAGATCTCAGATTATTAGGAATAACAAATAATCATTTTGGAGGACTATCCAGAGTGAGAAATCTAGTAATCTGCTCATGTTTAAGACACTGAAGTTTCATTCTTCTGGTGTAGTCAGTGAGAATGATTATTCTATTCAGCTTTATGAATGCATAATGGACTTTATTTTACATATCTTACCTCATTTGTTGTAGATGTAATTGGTATTCCTGTTTCTTATAGTCTTCACATTTTAATATGATTTCAGGTTATCTAAAATGATATTTTATGATTTTATGATAATTGGACTCACAACTCTGTACCTCTGTCATCTTCTTCCGATAAGAATGACATCTGGTGATTATCTAAAGGCTTGCTAGATACAATTGTATTTCATCACAGCAAATGCACACCATGAATATATATTAAAGGAATTAATGTTGTTTTGTGTTGTTGACCAGCAGAAGTAGAAAGAAGCAGAGTATATAGCTCAGGGTATGATTTCTTTCATATTGATAATTCAAAAATTTAAAAGATACAATCAGAGTTGATTAGCTTTATTGTCTCTACAATTGGTTGTCACCATGTATTCAATAGAAAGTCACCACACCCAAACATACTATTTATTCTTCCTAAATTATTGTACTCTTTTTGCATCTGTTAAAGCTTGTAGATATCATTTTTATTATTTCATTGCTATTTTATAAAATAAACTAATTCGAAATTTTTCATATCTATGCTCTGAAAATTTTCTCATATTTCTATAATTTCTCTTGTTTGCCAATTTCTGTACTTTTCCTCCCAATTCCCTTGGTTCTACTTAAAATCTCTTTCTAGGGAATTCTTCATCATCTTCTTCAATAAGTGATTGCATACAGATGTCTCTTAAATGTTTCTGTTTCTCTTCCTACTGAATGAGAAACCAGCACCATCTATTTTGAATGATAAGAGAACACAAGTAGAAAGAGAAGCACAGCAGGATGTGATTGCTGTTCTAGGAACAGTCTCACCACTGTCTGTGGGTTATATCTTTTCAGTGCATCTCTTTCCATGACTTTTGTGTGTTATTCATTTATGTATGAAACTATGAATGTTGATCAAATTTTGCTTTCTTGCACAAATGTGTTGGCACACCAAGCCTAAGATGAATACCTAGTATAATGAAAAATTCTCTCATACTTCTAAGCATTTATTTAGTATTCCCCAGTGAATGTTTCGAGCAGGTCAAAAACACATGATCCCATCCTTTTGAAATCCCTCTCATTTTATTCTCCAACAGCTTTAAATTATGTAATTATTTTCATCTTTTCTAAACTGAGTCTGAAATATAGAAGGATTTCCACTGGGCATCTGTTAATAGTTTACTGTCCCATGCCTTTAAAATTAAGACTTTAACTCACAAGGATGCATGGTTTGTTGTGCTGTCATATTTAGGCAATATAAGCTATTTCCAAATGAGTGTTTAGACAATCTATGTGCTGTTCTCATGCTCAGAAGCTGGAATCTAAATAGAATCATAGATAACTAAAAACTTACCCATTTTTCTATTCATTTTATTTGTCCTAACCAACAGCAATTAATTAGCTGTTAATTATTAGCTGACTAGCAAGTAACTGCATATATACTGCATATATATACATATACATATATATATATATAATTTTCTTCCACAAATGTCCCAAGTGATAATGCATTAGTTAAGTGCATTTTTAAAATTCTTCCATACTCTATGAGCAAGAGATCCCCAGTACAATAGAAAAAAAACTACATTTATCTTATACAATATTTTGAGATTAAGGAAACTGCCTCTTGTCCTTCTACTGCAGAACAGTTGCATATTAAGAGTATTAACTAAATGAGTGCTGATCTCATATACCAAAATAAACAAGAAAACAAATAACGCCCCAAAGTATTGTATTCTCAGCTCTGGGGCAATGGTTCAGTGGCATAAGATTACAAAAGGAAAACTTACTGATGTCTTTAGTCTCCACTATTTATAGTGAAGTATGAAGTTTCATTCATGTTTCTTTGAGCGGAAATGATTACAAGAGAACAGGAAAATCTGTGCTGTAATTTCAGTTAAACTGTTTAGCCAGTAAGGGTATTCATACTGTATCCAATAAGCTCTTTCATAAACATTCATCTGCATATTTACACGAAAAAGATACTGACATTGTTTCTTAATGAATACTAGGTAGCTTAATCCTGTCTTTGGGAAACATTGAGGTTTATGATACATATTCTGCCATGATTTGATTCTCTTACATATTAACCCAAATGCTTGCCATTCATTCGCTTTCTTCTCTATAAAAAAAAGAGGTAATAAAGTATATGTTATATGCCATACATATTGATATTGGGCTTTAATGTGACAACATAACCTACAGAAAACTGTTCAGCTCTCATCTATCATACTAGGTTCAAATCTCAGGTTTTTTTCAACTATATCAGATTTTGTTACTTGTGGGGCACAGAAGAGTATATGGACATTTTATTCTGTTTTCTTTGTTTTCTGGTAGGTATCAATGACACCCACTGTCTAATTAACTGTCTTATAAAATCAAGCACTCAAGCGAGGCTCTCTCTGAGTAGAGTTAGTGAAATGAGGACTCCAGTGTATGGAGAAGATCACTTCTATTCAGTCACAGGTCTTAGCCTCAGCTCATTCTGCACCTATGAACAGCTGAAAACTTGTATTGCTATCAACAACTCAGGATGTCGCATATATATGTTTGTGTGTGTGTGTGTGTGTGTGTGTGTGTGTGTGTGTGTGTGTGTGTGTATAAAACAAAGCCAATATAAAGTGCTCACAAACTGGGGCTGGAGAGATAGCTTAGTGGTTAAAAGCACTAGACTCTTTTCAAATTGTTTTAGGTTCAATTTCCACACCAGCATAGCAGCAAAAAACTATGACTATAGTCCCATGGAATTCAATTCCCTCACTAATTTTGCATATATACATACAGACAAAACATCTATATACATAACAGAAATACATCTTTAAAATTATGTACCTGACAAATACTTTTTTAAAAAAATATTTCTTGGTTTTATAAATGTGTTTTATTTCTGCATTTTTTTATTTAAAGTTTTCAGAATAAGTACCGATGAGTGGAATGATAAAAAGTTCACAAATTATAGGCTTCGTATGTAATATAAGTGACCTGAACTCAAAGAATTCATTTGTAGATTCTTAGGTGGTAAAAGTAACATGAATCAGTAGAAGGGACCTTCTATTTTATGTCAAGGAGGATTTGAGGGAACTATGACTTGAAAAGTTAAATGGCTAATTTTTTCCATTTGCTTTCCTATTCTTTTTGTTTTTCCATACCAACAAGGGAGTTTAGTTTAAACTCACATTCACAATGCTTAGACAACCATTCTGGCATTACGCTTTACCTTTAGACCATATGTTCTTCGTTAAATATGATTTCCAACAGATGTCTTACTGAAATACTTCTTGGGAAACCCTTGCCTGTTTGGGCTTTAATAGGCAGAGCCAGGGCTACAAGATCAGCAAATTTCGTAGAACCTGGCTTTGGAAAGTTAATGAGAAAGGAATACAATGATAAGGGACTGGACTCAACCAAGTATTAGGGCATTGTCCATGGAACCCTGTCCTCTTGGGCAATCTTCCCTGGATCACTGGAAAGGTACACGATAGCACCACAAATAAAAGACCTTCTTGTGAATTTAAGAATGAAATGATCAAGAAATTTATATAATTTGTGAGTCATTTTTAGAATTTAGTTTATTCTCATTTTGCAAATATGTTTTTATTCATTAATTTGACTGCCTGCTGCTGGCTGATATGCTCACCTAGTGACAGTATTCTTTGAGAGCAATGGTCATCACTTGTCAATTTGGTTCAATACCACTTTCTTGTGGGGCTATCTTTTCAAGTGGATGTGTAGCTTTCATTGACATTTCTCTGGTGGCTGAGGATAACCTATATTTTTTAAATGTTCATTATAAATTAGCATTTTCTTCTTTGGATAAATATCTTCAATGCATTTGCTCTTTCATGGGATGACTGAATGTGTGTGTGTACATGTGTGTCTGTGCACATGCACATGTATGTATACCTGTGTGCGTGGGCAAATGCATTTGTGTGTTTGTACATATTTGTTTGTTTGTGTGTGTGTGTGTGTGTGTGTGTGTGTGTGTGTGTGTGTGTGTGTGTGTATCTAGGCTTATAAGTGAAATTATTACCGATTTTTAAAGACTAAATGTATGACAATCAGGAGAAATAACAAACACTGTATATGTTATGAATTTCAGAGAGTTGGGAAATAAGTCTGGCAAGTGATAGTGGGAATGTTTACATGTGTTGAGAAAAACTAAGTACTTAATGAACAGAAGCTCCTTGAAGCTTCTAATGAACAGGGCAGCATTGTCTGTGCCAGCAACAGTATACTGTCTGTGCATAGACTTCTTCCACATATTAGAAAGTGCCATATGCCTCAAATGCTGATTGCAGGACAGGCAGTTTGATCATATCGACTCTTTCATTTAGATGATCCATCAGACAAATACCTGGTGGGTCACTTTCTGGTGAATGGCTAATATCCCCATTATGGATTCAGAAGCAACAACCATTCCAAGGGAAACCTTGACAAACTAACCATGCCATGGGATTATCATGTTTCCATTCATTTACAGGTTTATTCACAAGACAGTCAGTGAAATCAGAGTTGGGGTCATTCACATGATGGGCAAGCAAGGCATGTAGGCTAATTGACCTGACTACCTAGTGAGAGCATAGTTCACTGGAACCTTTCTAGGGTCATTTTGTTCCTTTTTGAGTCCATTAATTTTCTTTGTGTATTTCACATATTTTGCCCAAGGGAATGAGAAAAGAAACAATACTTATGAGTCATTTTTAAGTTTATATTAGATTTCCTTCAATTTAGCATCCAATATCAAGTATTTATTTAATGTAACCTAATGCCACTGAAAATAAATATTTGCAATAAAAATAGCAACATTCAAAGTGAAATACATTTTAGATCAACATGCCTGATTCTCCTTTTGCAGTCTTAGGGATATCTCTAATCACTTTCTCATTACCTCTGAGAAAAGTCTATATAGTTGGAAACTGAGTATTAAATATATCAAAGGTACTATAAAATTTTTTATTCATGTAAATATTGATTTAATAAAAAGAACTATTTTGTTTTAATTGGATGACGTACCACTGTTATCTCCTTTCCTCTCCTTAGGACATTTTACACAGTGGGAAGTGGTGGCTGTTGATATTTATGAAAGTCACTAATGCAAATATTGGAGAAGAAAGTAAATACTCACTGTAAATGAGGCAACTTAATGAGAAGTGTGATTAATATGTACTATAAGAGATTTTACTTTGGGAAAATTTTATTAGAGCTTGAGTCTGTGGTTAGAGATTTGTCCAATTACTAAGCAAACAGGTATACAGCTCACAAAATAAAGTAATTTGTGTTCATGTATTTCCTTTTATTTTCTTCTTTCTCTTCTGAAGATATTGATAACATTGCAGCTACTTAAGACAATCTTTCACTACAACATGGAGAATATAAATCTCAGATTTTAAACGCACTTGTGTTTCACAAACAAACCACAGGGAATGGCTTTGTATTTTATATTTAGAAATGATTTAGAATCTGGCTTTAAATAAACAGAGTCAGCCCCAAGTCCCTGACTGCTTAAATCCTGTTGCACTGACCTTGGGAAAATTGTTAATCCCACTGTGTCTGATTTTCCTCAAATTAGAGTAAATTTTTGCTTAATGATTTTATTATGATGCTTAATCCATTAAATATGATGCAAAAGCTTAATAAAATATGTTGCACACAAAACAAGGTTACCTAAATGACAGTCATTAGCTCTTAGGTTTGTCAACGCATTTACTTAATGAGTCTACAAGTCTATTTAACTAAAAATTGTATAAATAAAAAGAAAATAGAGAATGAATTACCACTAGCACTGCAGCCTTTGGTTTAATGTTGTAAACCAGGCTAAAGAACTCTGATTAAAAAGAAGTGGGGACACATAGGTGGGTTGGGAGAGAGAAAACATTGGCAAGAAGTGAGGCAATTATAATCTCAAAAATAAAAGAATGATATAAAAGGATCACAAGAGCTGGAGTACTTTAAAAAATCAACATTATAATCAGACAACTGTTGTGTGTAATAGACTGTGAGGAGGCAGCACGGTCTATAATCAGCTTCTACAATATGGACAGGCTCAATATGCTAAGCAAGAACCATTTCGTAAGGAATACCTGAGTGCTACACATGTATACAGCATAGAAAAAACTCTGGCTCTAATTACTATGAAGCCAAGTGAATGAATGAATGAATGAATGAATGAATGAATGAATGAATGATCTTTTCAGCACTTGAAATTGTGGTATTGATTTGGCATGACCCTCATAGGCACATATATTTGAATCTTGTCTTCAGAGCAGGGTACGACTTAAGAAGGATTAGAATGTGTGGCCATGTTAAGGGAAGTGTGTCAGTGGGTGCTGTCTTTGAGGTTTCAAAAGCCCAAGTTAAGCAAGGTTTGTCCACATGTACTCTTTGGATAGTGTTTTAGTCCCTGGGAGCTTCGGTTGTTTGGTATTGTTCTTATGGGGTTGCAAACACCTTCAGCTCCTTCAATCCTTTCTCTAACTCCTCCAATGGAGACCCCGTTATCAATTCAATGGTTGGCTGCAAGCATTCACCTCTCTATTTGTCATGCTCTGGCAGAGACTCTCAGGAGACAGCTGTATCAGGCTCCTGTCAGCATGCACTTCTCTATAAGGGCATTATGGTCTGGGTTTGGTGGCTGTATGTTTATGGGCTGGATTCCAAGGAGGAGGCAGTCTCTGAATGGCCATTTCTCCAGTCTCTGCTCCAAACTTGGTCTCCATATCTACTCTTATGAATATTTTTGTTTCCCTTTCTAAGAAGGACTGAAGCATCTGCACTTTGGTCCTCCTTCTTCTTGAGCTTCATTTAGTCTGTGGATTGTTTCTTGGGTAACTTAAGCTTTTGGGCTAATATCAACTTATCAGTGAGTGTATACCATATATGTGTGGTGTTTTATTTTGTGTGTGTGTGTGTGTGTGTGTGTGTGTGTGTGTGTGTGTGTGTGTGTGTCACTGGGCTACATCACTCAGGATGATGTTTTCTAGTACCATCCATTTGCCTATGAATTTCATGAAATCATTGTGTTTTTTTTGTTTTTTTGTTTTTTTTTTTTTGGTTCTTTTTTGGAGCTGGGGACTGAACCCAGGGCCTTGCGCTTCCTAGGCAAGCGCTCTACCACTGAGCTAAATCCCCAACCCCGAAATCATTGTTTTTAATAGCTGTGTGGTACTCTGGTACTTCATTGTGTAAATGTACCACATATTCTGAATCCATTCCTCTGTTGAAGGACGTCTGGGTTCTTTCCAGATTCTGGCTATTATAAATAAAGCATACATGAACATAGTGAAGCATGTGTCTTTGTATATGTTGGGGCATCTTTTTGCATATGCCCGGAAGAGTTGTAGCTGGGTAATCAGGAAGTACTATGTCAAGATTTCTGAGGAACCACCAAACTGATTTCCAGAATGGTTGTATCAGCTTGCAATCCCACTAATAATACAGGAGTGTTCCTCTTTCTCCACATCCTTGCCAGAATCTGTTGTCACCTGAGATTTTGATTCTAACCATTCTGACTTGTGTGAGGTGGAATCTCACAGTTGTTTTGATTTGCATTTCCCTGATGACTAAGTATGTTAAAGATTTCTTTAAGTGCTTCTCCTCCATATGCTATTCCTCAGCTGAGAATTCTTTATTTAGCTCTGTAGCCCATTTTTTAAAAAAGGGGTTATTTTATTCTTTGGAGTCTATGTTCTTGAGTTCTTTGTATACTTTAGACATTAGCCCTCTATTGGATGTAGGATTGGTAAAGACCTTTTCCAAATCGGTTGGTTGCCGATTTGTCCTAATGACAGTGTCCTTTACTACACAGAAGCTTTGCAATTTTATGAAGTACCATTTGTTGCTTCTTGATCTTAAAGCATAAGTCATTGGTGTTCTAGGCAGGAAATTTTCCCCAGTGCCCATGGATTCAAGGCTGTTCCCCACTTTTTCTTCTGTTAGTTTGAGTGTATCTTGTTTTATGTGGAGGTCCTTGTACAGGGCAATAAGAATGGATCAATTTGCATTCTTCTATATGCTGACCTCCATTTGAACCAACACCATTTGTTGAAGATGCTATCTTTTTTCCACTGGATGGTTTTAGCTCCTTTGTCAAAATTCAAGTAACCATAGATAGGTGTGTTGGTTCATTTCTGGGTCTTCAGTTCTATTCCATTGATCTACCTACCTGCACCTGTACCAATACCATGCAGTTTTTATCACCATTGTTCTATAATACAGCTTGAGGTCAGGGATGGTGATTCCCCCAGGAGTTCTTTTATTGTTGAGGAGAGTTTTTGCTATCCTAGGTTATTTGTTTTCTCAAATCAATTTGCAAATTGCCCTTTCTAATTCTATGAAGAATTGAGTTTGAATTTTGATGGAGATTGCACTGAATCTGTAGATTGCTTTGGGGAAGATGGCTATTTTGTATTTCTATATTAATCCTGCCAATCCTTAAGCATTGGAGATCTCTCCATCTTCTGAGATCTTCTTCAGTTTCTTCCTTCAGAGACTTGAAGTTCTGTCATACAGTTCTTTCACTTGCTTGGTTAGAGTCACCCCGAGGTATTTTAGATTACTTGTGACCACTGTGAAGGATGTTCTTTCCTTAATTTCTTTCTCAGCCTGTTTATCCTTTGAATAGAAAAAGGCTACTGATTTCCTTGAGTTAATTTTATACCCAGTCCCTTTGCTGAAGTTGTTTATCAGGCTTAGTAGTTCTCTGGTGGAACTTTTGGGATCACTTAATTATACTTTCATAACATCTGAAAATAGTGATTTTGACTTCTTCCTTTCCAATTTGTATCCTGTTGACCTCCTTTTTCAGTCTGATTGTTCTGGGTAGGATTTCGAGAACTACATTGCATAGGTAAGGTGAGAGTGGGCAGCCTTGTCTAGTCCTCGTTTTAGTAGGATTGCTGCAGGTTTCTCTCCATTTAGTTGGTGTTAGCCTTTGTTTATCTTATATTCCTTTTACTATATTTAGGTTTGAGCCTTGAATTCTTGATCTTTCTAAGACATTTTAGTCTCGGAAAAAAAGCTGTGTTGAATTTTGTCAAATGCTTTTTCAGCATCTAATGATATGATCAATTGTTTCATTTTCTTTTGAGTTTGTTCATATTGTAGATTACGTTGATGGATTTCCATATATTGAACCATCCCTGCAACACTTAGATGAAGCCTACTTGATCATGATGGATGATCATTTTGTGTTCTTGGATTCAGTGTGTGAGTATTTTTGTTTTGATATATATAAGGGAAATTGGTCTGAAGTTCTCTTTCTTTGTTGGGTCTTGTGTGGTTTAAGTATATGTGTTCTTGGATTCAGTGTGTGAGAATTTTGCTGAGTATTTTTGCTTTGCTTTACATAAGGGAAATTAGACTGAAGTTCTCTTTCTTTGTTGAGTCTTGTGTGGTTTAAGTATAAGCATAATTGTGGTGTCATAGAAGGAATTGGGTAGTCTTCCTTCTGTTACTATTTTGTTGAATAGTTTAGGCTGTGTTGGTATACGGTCTTCTATGAAGGTGTGATAGAGTTTTGTAGTAAGTGCATGTGGTTCTGTGCTTTTTTTGGTTAGGATACTTTGAATAACTGCTTCTATTTCTTTAGGAGTTATGGGTCAGTTTAGACTGTTCATTTGATCCTGCTTATATTTGGTACCTAGTATCTGTCTAGAAAATTATCCATTTCATCCAGACTTACCAGATTTGTTGAGTATATGCTTTTGTAGTAGGATCTAATGACTTATTGAATTTCCTCAAATTCTATTGTTCTGTCTCTCTGTTCATTTCTAATTTTGTTTATTAAGGTACTCTTTCTTTCCCCTCTGATTAGTCTGGCTAAGGGTTTATCTATCTTGTTGATTTTCTCAAAGAATAAGCTCCTGGTTTTGTTGATTCTTTTTCTAGAGGTCTTTTTGCTTCTACTTGGTTGATTTTATCCCCGAGTTTGATTATTTCGTTGTGTCTACTCTTCTTGGGTATATTTGCTTCTTCTTGTTCTAGAGCTTTTAGGTGTGCTATAAAGCTGCTAGTGTATGGTCTCTCAAGTTTGTTTTTGGAGGCACTCAGAGCTATGAGTTTTCCTCTTGGCACTGCTTTCATTGTGTCCCATAAGTTTGGGTATGTTGTATCTTCATTTTTATTAAATTCTAAAAAAGTCTTCAATTTCTTTCTTGTTTCTTTCTTGACCAAGTTATCACTGAGTACAGCATTGTTCGCCTTCCATGTGTATGTGGGATTTCTGTTGTTTTTGTTTTTATTGTTGACCAGCTTTATGCCTTTGTGATCTGGTAGGATACATGGGATTATTTCAATCTCCTGGTATCTGTTGAAGCCTATTTTGTGACCGATTATATGGTTAATTTTGGAGAAGATACAATGAGGTTCTGAGAAGAAGGTCTATTCCTTTGTTTTAGGACGAAATGTTCTATAGATATCTGTTAAGTCCCTTGGGTTCATAACTTCTGTTAATTTCACTGTGTCTTTGCTTAGTTTCTGTTTTCACAGTCTGTCCATTGCTGTGAGTTGACTGGTGAAGTCTCCCAATATTATTGTGTGAGGGACATACAGTGTGTGCTTTGAGATTTAGTAAGGTTTCTTTTATGGACGTAGGTGCCCTTGCATTTGGAGCATAGATATTCAGGACTGAGAGTTCTTCTTGAAGGTTATTTCCTTTGATGAATATGAAGTGTTCTTCCTTATCTTTTTTTTTTTTTTGATAACTTTTGGTGGAAAGTTGGTTTTATTCAATATTAGAATAGCTACTCCAGCTTGTTTCTTGGGACTATTTGCTTGTAAAATTGTTTTCCATTCTGTTCTCAGGTACATCAGTGCTCCTGAAGCCTGGCTTTCAACTCCAGGTGCAGGCAGAGACCGGAAGAATGCTGTTACTGTCTGTTCCTATGTTCCTTTGTTTAGAGGGCTCCAGGAGGGTTCCTCTTGGTCCAGGAATGTGAGCAAAAATAGTGGTCTCCCCTGAGCTCTCCTGATTGTCTGCACTTCTAAGAGTTCTGCTCTCTCCTCCATGCGTTTTGGGTACAGTGAGCTATGGGACCAGGCCAACTCTGGGTGCAACAAAAAACTACTTTCTTTAATGCTATTTAAAAACTTACCTTAAGAGTTGCGAATAAAATAGAATCAGTGAAGAGAAATGTTGATAGTTAAATAAATAAGGCATGTCCAGTTAAATTAATTTCTACCTTTAAACTATTTCAGCCTGAGATGGGGTAGACTCTTTCCGAAGAGGTAATTATCTTTTAAAATGAATTTGATGCCGATCACAATAAGTTACTTGTCCCTGTTCCCCTCACTTCAATAATAGTAGAGTCTGATTTTCCAGTCTGATCTCACCACCAGATTATACTGAGTGAGAATTGATGGGGAAGCCAGGTGATTATGCCTCCAACCCAAGAGCTTCTACACAGAGGAAGATCACAACAAGAGCAGGAAGAAGAACTTGTACACAGTACCAGAGATGAATGAATGTGCCTGTCAGTATTTTGAGTTCAATCCAGTTTAGGGAAATCAGAAATATATCCCTTGATGTAACAGTGCACTAGTCTGACTTTTGTATAAGAATCAGCAACCTGCTTTTAGAGCAGAATTTCAGTTTTAGTTCATATTAAGTTAAGTTTATTAGATACTAAAAAATATTAACAGTAAGAGACATGAAAAGAAAAGATAAAACAAGAGGAAAAGCTTATGATAATATAACACAAAACTTAATAAATTAAAAAATTATGAAAATGCTTTTTTTATTATTTCATGTATTTATATTTCAAATGTTGCCTCCCTTCCTGATGCTCACTCTAAGAGTTCTTCACCCTCTCCCTCTTTTCCTTTGCCTCTGAAAGGGTGGTCACTACCCCACTCATCATCTACTCACCCACCAGCTCACCTCCATACACATCTGCCTTTCCTGAGGCATGAAGTGTATACAGGATTAGGTGAATCCTCTTCCATTGAGGCCAGTCAAGTCAGTCCTTTGCAACATATGTACCAGGGGTCAAAGACCAGCCCATGTATGATCTTTGGGTAGTGTCTTAGTCTCTGGGAGCTCCCAGCTAGGGTGCTGTGGATTTGGTTTAATGTTTGTATTGTGAGTTCCCAAAATTGCAGGAGAATTCTGCATGTGAGATACTGAGGGTACCTGACCGCAGCTGGTTCTAATTGTCAAATAAAGTTGCTAGCAGCCAATGATTGGTCAGAGATACAGAGGTAGGACTTGAGGATTAGTGGGCAAGACTTCTCAGGAAGAAGCAGAACCACCCTCTGGGAAGCAGAAAGATCAGGCCTCAAAAGTGCAGAACAGAGAGACAGCCAACATGAGAGTAAGAGTTGGGGATCATGGGGTTGGGGATTTAGCTCAGTGGTAGAGCGCTTGCCTAGGAAGCGCAAGGCCCTGGGTTCGGTCCCCAGCTCCGAAAAAAAGAACCAAAAAAAAAAAAAGAGTTGGGGATCATGTCCGAGGAAGGCTACAACCTGTGGTAAGCAGGGGGGAAGAGTGTGCTAGCCACATGGACATTTGGGAGTGGCCTCACAGATGAACTGCTTAGGGCATATTAAATATAAGGCTGCCTGGCAATTAGAGAGGATTAGTTAACTACAATTACACAAGGTTGATTTTTGTATTCGGTTGTCATCCCCTTCAGTTCATCAATCATTCCACTAACTCTTCCATAGGGGTTCTCGAACTAGTATTTAAGATTGAATTATTCACTTTCAATTTATGTGTATGTGCATGTTTGCAGTGGCTTTGTGCACAAGGTATATACAGGTGCCTGCAAAGGCTAAAGTGCATCAGATCCCTAGGAACTGGAATTATAGGAATATGTGAACTACATAATAAGGGACGTTAACACGATACCTGAGTTATCTAGTAAAACAAGTATTTTAACAATGAGGCACTCCATCTCTATTTGAAAAAAATCATATCACAAGCAATTTTTGAAATGAAATAATAAGAAAGTAGGCCAGTGCATATTAAATCTCAAAGAAACATGTTTACAGAACAGTGGAATTTTAAAAATATGAAATGTGATAACTCTTGGGTTTTAATTTGATTGAACCTGTTTGCTTTTTTCTAGCCTTGGCTGTTCACAGACGATGTAGTTGGTTTTATAAGAACAAAGAGGATACTTAAATACAGTAATAAATATATTTGGATTTATTAGTAGGTTATTGAATTATTCAGAATGGATTTTTTCTCTAATATATTTCTTCTTAGAATCTTTGAAACTCAACTTTTGTTAAAAACATGGTGTCTAAACATGAGTTGAACATGGACAACAATATATATACTAAAATAGATAGGGAAAACCCAAGAGGTTTCAAAGCCCCCCCCCCCACAAACCTATAGGCAATAAAAGATGTTTATACTAGGGGAAATATTCCTCCCAAGGGAAGAACATAATAACTGATTAGCTAATAACAAATAGTTGACACTGAAAATATACATATAAGTAACATTACATAGACTGACCATACTTTGTTTATGTAGTTAGAAATAGATATGCAAATACACACATGTATACATAGACATAGTTACACCTATACATACTAATAAACATACATGTTGGTACTCTTTTTTTCATCTTTATTAACTTGAGTATTTCTTATTTACATTTCAATTGTTATTCCCCTTCCCGGTTTCCGGGCCATATGTTGGTACTCTTAATGAATAAGACTGCATGAATTTGAATTAAAACAATGAAGGGTAAAGTGTTTATGGGAGTGTTGAAGGAAGAAACAAAAGAGTAAAATTCTGTAATTATAATCTCATAAAATAAAACTTAAAAATTATAAAAATGTTACCCTAAATATTTATCATGATTATATTTAATTTGGTTGTTGAAAGATTGTATTCATTATATAGTTTATTTACTTTGAGCTTGCTTATTATAATTATTTTAGTGGAAAGTCAGTTAAACCAAGGCCTATTATATCTTTTGTTGAAATGTAACAAGATTTGTCAAATTACTTAAAAACAATTCACTCTGTAACCATTATCATTTTGGTCCTGAGTAGATTGATATTTATAAATTGTACATACAACTTCTTCTCAGTCAATTCTTGGAGTTTGCAAGTGGAAAAACCTCCCTTCTTAGTGGCAATGGTAGTCTAAAACATCAGAGATGTGAAGGAATTTGGGAGACAGTGACCATTTTACAATATGTTGCTTTTAGAGCCAGGAATTGCAGTGAAGAGCATGAGGATCAAAGTATAGACTGTCTTGGTACTGATCCATTCTCTTGGCACTGCATTGACTTCTGACAAATCCAAGCTGAGAGGCATCTGCCACTGAATATGTGTGGACCCTTAATCCAGAATACAGACATTTTACCTGAAATGCCATAAGCCTGAGAGGACTGCCTCAGGATTTTTCCGGGTCAGCTATTGTTCAAATGTTATCAAATTAAGACAGACTAAAGAAACTTTTCATCCACCCAAGAGAATTAGTAAATTGGGTATGAGGTATGTGGGAGGGGCAAGAGAGTTTACTCTTGGTGTTTTAAAATAACATTCACTGGTAAATTAACTTAATTTTTTCAACTTTTGAGTAGCTTGTCAATAATTGTTACTGGAATGATTGCATATTGTTTTTATCATTGTTTCATCTTAATGATGTCCCATGGTGATATTTTTTTTGAAAATGAGTTTTGTTTTTCCTCTCAGATTTTCTCAGTGAGAACTCATTTTCTCTTAATATCTCTTATTGTATGAAAGATTCCATCACAACAGGCACACTTGTAGGCTTTAGTGAGAGACCCAAACTCTTAAATAGGAGCATTTTCACATTTAAAAAAAAGGCTGAAATTCAAGGCTAATTGTCCTACCCGCTGTGATAGGAGTCAGTTAATCCAGCACAGTCATTGGTTTTGGAGCCAAAATGATATTGTATGAGAGAAAATTTCAAACTGACACTCAAGACATCAAATTAGATGGAATGAAAGCATATAGATTATATCATTTTACATCTAAATAAGACCACTATTGTAGATTTAATACTATTAGTAGGCAGAATGTGTTAAAATGCTTGCTAAGTTTCTTGCAATGGGTGTGTTAGCACTTTAATGGTAATAGACAATGTAAATGATAAACAGTAACACTTGAATACAGCATGTTTCATTTATATTTAGACTGCCTGAATACATCACTGACTGGCTATTTCATAGACTTCAACCACACTGAGTATTTTAAAGTATCCAACAAATATATTTCTAGTTGATAAAAAATGATAGTCATAGCCAGGTGGAGGCACATGTCTTTAATCTCAGCATTTAGTAGATAGAGGCAGGCTAGACATTGTAAGTTCTAGGCCAGCCTAGACTACAGAGTAAGAGGCTCCACAGCGAGACATTGCATCAAAAAACAAAGAGACAGACAGACAAACAAATAATCAGGCAAATAAACAAACAAACAGAAATACTAATGGTCAGAAGGTACTGATAGAATCTACCATGACTACTTTCCTAAGAGATGGGTTCCCTTGAGCCTGAATTGCTATCCGCAAGCATTCTTACAGGGAGGGCAATGTGGAATGCAATCAGTCAGGGGAAATACCAACTTTCCCAAAGACACTCTAATTTATGAACATTAATTCATTTGATGAGGAAGTTTTGAAAAAATTATGTTTTCATATTATAAATGATGGGATTTACTATAGTAAAGATCTTGAATGTACTTAAAGGTGTATGGGTTAAAAGACTTAGTCTTCTGCTTGGACTAAACTGCTTATCTTCTAGAATCTTCCATGCACAAAATAGCATATTAATGATTTCAGTAGTATATTATTTTTATAACGGAAGGAAACTGAGTTGCACTGGGTAAGATTCTGATTGCTGAGCAGCAACATATGTATTATTTGAGGCTCAGTATGACATGGATTTGAAATCCATGTTTTTAGCTGTAAACCATGATCTGTGTAAGCTAGTTTGCACAGATAAGGGACATAGGTGAACATTCCCAGCATCCCTTCTCATGCATGCCATTTGACTAAAGGAAATGCTATGAAATGAGTTGGAAAATCTTTGTTCCTTTATGGAATTACAATGAACAGATTAATGAGTCATTTTGTATAGTCAGACAACTAGAGGAAGAGCGAATGTTCAGTCTTGCATGCCCTTCAGAGCAATCAGAGGTGACTTCTGTTGATTCAATGTGGGAGGCAAGCTGGATTACACAGATTTCTCTTTTAGCCTGACCATTCAAAAATGATATATTTATAGAATTAGATTTGAATATGTCACTATGAGAAAAACACTAAAACTTAAAGACCTTTGAAATGCAGCTTAAGAGACTAAGGTACAGTGAAAGTATGTGTGGGTCTTTGAAGGCATTAAGTTGTGTAGCAGTGTGATGCCAGCCAGTGTGAAATGAGGACTACAGGAACACAGAAGAAGATACAAATGGCAGTTTATAGCAACAAATGAAAGGGATTAACTTAAGATACAAAAAGAAAAAAGGGTTGTGAATTTCAATTATTAGGAAAGTTATAGAGTCTTTTATTTTAATTAATTTGTCAGACCGAATATGGTTGCAGCTGTTATGGAAAAATCTTATACAAGTGAGCACTGTTTGTTTGATCTTTTCATGTCTGGATGTCATTAAATACCAAGGAAATCTTTGTTGGTCTAAAAAGAGTTAGGTAACTGAAAAGCCTTATTTTGTTGTTTTGTTTGTTTGTTTGTTTGCATGCTCAACATTGATGTAAAATGTTCCACCAAAATATTCTTTTAGCTGTCATGGTTTGCCTGTCATTCTTTGTTACGGGGAGAGACCACAGATAATTGTCCTCTTTCCACATTAATATAACTGCTGCTATTGCTGCTCCTTCAGTCTTGTTTACACAGTTATTTCAATGATAGTCTATTTCAGAGCAGACTTCCTGGTATTTTGACTCTTAGAATCTTTTTCTTCCCTCTCGACCATGTTCTCATGAGTTGAAGGAGTGTGTGTGTGTGTGTGTGTGTGTGTGTGTGTGTGTGTGTGTGTGTATATTGAACTCTACATGCTGTAAAGAGAAATTTCTTAGATTAGGGGCAGTTTCTACATGCATTTGTGAGTATATAGATGAAACTGAGAGTGTGGTAGGGGATGAGCAAACTGGCAGGAGAAGATTCTTTTTTTTTAATTTTTTTTTTTTTTGGAGCTGGGGACCAAACCCAGGGCCTTGTGCTTGCTAGGCAAGTGCTCTACCACTGAGCTAAATCCCCAACCCCTCAGGAGAAGATTCTTATCTAGGCTTATGAACTCACATTACATGGGATGCTCACTAGGTTTCCAGTGGCAGGCATGATTTTCTTCCTATGGAGGATGGATTGAGTCTAATTTGGTAACTGTTGGTTTCCACTACCCTGCGAGCACCACTTACGCAGCTTAATGCCATCCTGCCACTCTAGCAGTCATGGTTCACTGGCGTTGCACCTGAGTATGACTGATAAATTAGCAACTTGTATAATATCATTTGAAAACATGGAAGTCAGACCTTAGTCTTTCCAGTCATATGCATCTCAATTCAACATAGCTCTTTGTCCTAAGTGTGGCAGGTCTTCAGCAATAGGTGCCCAGGCAGTCAAGGTTTACACTGATAATCTATATTATTAGCAAGTCTCTTGGACTACTCTTTTAAGCCTCCAAAGTAGATTTCTCATGCCTCATGCTGGGAGTTTTGTTAGTCTATGGTACTGAAAGGTAAAAGTTTAAAAGTGCCCCCCTAGACAAAAGTTGAAACCAAAAGAAAGAAAAATAGTCAGGCCCTGGAACTTCCTGTTCCAGGAACTAGCTGACCACAGAAAGAGTAATTGCACCAGCTGGTTCAGCTACTTTTTTCCAGGAACTAGCTAAATTGCACCAGCTGGTTCAGATAATAGCAGGATTAAACAATCATGAGAAACAGGAGGTTCTTCCTTGTGATTTGGTATGGTTTTTCCTTTAAATACCCTATCTCCAACCATTCAAGGTCGAACTCCTCTACCCCTGCGTGGGAACGAGTCTCGACCCCAGTGCACTGGTGTCTGTTGTCCCTATCAATAAATCTTGTATGATTGCAGCAAGGACAGTCTCTCGTGAGTTCTTGGGGGGGTTGCGTCATCTGGAGATTTGAGTGAGGGTCTCCCCACTCCAGGTGTCTTTCACGACTTATATAGAAGAAGGGAAGCACAAGCCGCCCAAGTGGCTCAACTTCATTTAAATATATACATCTATCAAATTTATACACTCAATATTCAATTAAATATATATATATTGTGATCTGTTTTTTGTGATTACTTATAATAAGAGCTATTGGGTTATTTAAATCTGATTTTAAAAGAGTTCATTTAAATAAAGCTATAAATTCAGTTCTTTCGTTGAAATAAGTGTTTTCAAAAGATAATACCCAATGGATGGTATGCTGGAAAAAAATCAAAGAATATTTTTATTATTGTAAAATGTTCTACCATCACTATTTTGGATTTTATCTTTAATGTGCAAGGTAGTCCAGAAGATTTTTTAAACATAAAAAGATATAATTGACATGAATTTTAGGAGGAGTCTTATAGGTATAGAATAAAGATCATTACCTGGGGAAAGGCAATATGCATATAGCTAACACATAAGGGAAATGTAGCCTTCTCCCAAGAAGATGTAAGTAACTGGAAAAGGCAAGAATGGGAGCATTAGATGATTGTAGATGAGAAAAATATCAGGACTTAGCAATTGAGTCTGTCTGTGAACTTCAAGGATTTCAGCTTTCAGAGTCTAAGCAGAGCTTTTAGGGACAGAAAGAATGGAGGAGCAGGCTATATCTCTAAGCAAATGTTTTCCTTCTGAGGTGGCTGAACACCGGATAAAACACAGGCCTTAGCCAGATCTGCAAGAGGGCTGCTCAAAAGATTTCAACTGCTGCGTTTGAGGAAAAGTATCAAAAAGTATCTTTTCTTCCATTCACATTTCATTTTGCTTGCTTTTCGACATTTCATCATTTCCTAATTCCATAGTCACTGGAAGATTGTTTTTTGTACCAGACTCTTCAGGTAAGAGAAAGGGAGTAGATAGATGGCTTAGGGTTAAATTCTTTGCAGTGATAATGTGGCTTCCAGCAATAGAGCTAATCCACACATCTGAATGTTGTAAGTAAACAGCTATGCCAGTCCTCCTCTCTCTCTCTCTCTCTCGCTCTCTCTCTCGCTCTCGCTCTCGCTCTCGCTCTCGCTCTCGCTCTCGCTCTCTCTCTTGCCTGTTTATACTAGATGTTAGAGTGAGCTAAAAGGGGGAAGCTCTGCTTTTATACCGGCTGTTCTTTTCATCCTTTTCATGTTGCTCTCCTAGTAAAGCAACAACTTGCTGGTTTAAAAACTTCTGCTGTAAATGACTGCACTGCATGAGGAATATCTACCAAGCCGCTCAGTGGAGGGGCAGGCTTTGCCGAAGAATGCTGGGTAACGAAATCGAAAACCCAGTTACGCTTACTGGCATAACTTTAAAAGCATAACTCTCCAACACTCCTCTTTATTATTGCAGTATGTTTCTGTGGTATCTACGAACCACGAAGGGAATTTCAAGGTAGATATGAATTTCCTTACCTAAAAAAGGCAATTAGGGACTGGTGATTAACAAATGGGCAAGCAAACATTGTTGATGTCAATGTTGAAAGCATAAACCTTATTTTATTTTACTCTGCTCAGCCAACACTTACATTGTTATTTTTAAATGTTATATTTACATTTTTTCATTTTTTGTTTTGTATATAGGTGTGTGTGTGTGTTTGTGTGTGTGTGTGTGTGTGTGTCTGTGTGTGTGTGTGTGTGTGTGTGTGTGTTGGTGAGGCATGTATGAATGATTATGCCTGAGGAGTCCATAGGAGAGCAATAGACCCCCTAGATCTTGAGTTGTTGTTGTTTCTGAACCACCCAACATAGGTACGAAATTAGCTCAGATCCAGCAAATCCTCTCAGTTGCTGAGCTATCAGCCTCGCCCCATTATGCTGCTCTTATTATCTGCTTATTGATGTATACTCTCAAATTCTGCTGGATGACACTTCAGTTACCATAAACAGGAGGTGCAATTTACTTATCTGAATAATAATTTATCACAACTATAATTCTGGAGTTATATATATATTAAACAAAACGTACAAACCTAATTGAAGTGAGAAGAAGTCTACACTGGAAATGTATATTTTCCTTAGTCATTTTATTTGTTTACATTTCAAATGCTATCCCCCTTCCCTGTTACCCCTCCATATACCCCCACCCTATCCCTTCTCCCAATTTCCCTTTGCCTCTATGGAAATGTTTTACTTTAAGATATAATGATTAAAAATTCCAGTTCTTTATATGAAAGATACACTGAGTATTTCCTAGAAACTGATTCCTTTATTTATTTGTGTAAGGTCTCAAGTCATTTGGCTTTTTTCTCTTATGTAATCTGGTTGGCACACAAAACATTGATACTCCTTTCTAGAAATCAGAAGGACAAAAGATAGGTATGTTGTATTTGCATTATTTTAAGAAATTAGTTGAAAAAAGTTAAGAGAAGAATTCAAATTTTTATTTAATATTCATTGAAAATAACACTAAATGCACTGGAAACTGCATCAATACCAATCATATTTGCATAAATTAAAGGTATAAACACCTGCTTAAATATTTTAGGATTCTAGAAGTAAAAAATTGGGCACTTGTTGGAGTAATAGGCAATGAACATTGCTCCTGATGAATTAAGATTCATCTCAAATCTTTTACTTTTAACAGACAGCAAGGCAAGAACTTATCTTACTTTGATTTAATTTCTAGATTTTTAAAAAAACTTGACACTTTAAGTGACATTAATGTGCAAATGCAGAAAGAATGATAAACACCTTTGTGCATTTCCACAATGAGATATATTATGTACAGGATGCAGCAGTTTCAATGGCAGTAATTTGTGAGATTTCAATGTTCCTTGGACATCTTGCCTAGGTGAATTCAAGTTCCTTTATACCACTCTTAATTATTAATTATTAACTCTCATATTACATATCCCAAAGTAAATCTATTATCTATCTATCTATCTATCTATCTATCTATCTATCTATCTATCTATCACCATCTTATCTATCTACCATCTATCATCTACTTATTTATAATCTACTTATCTATCTCCCATTTCTGTCAATTCCTTCTCTTTGAATTCACAATTTATATATATATGTATACATATACATATATGGTATACAGTATATTTTAAAATATGTTTTTACTTTAGACATTGACAATTAAAGCTCATCAATATTCATGCCAGCTCACTATAATTTTTTGCGATAATCTTCTAAGTATAATATTAGCAAATTTTATTCATACGATTTAATTATTAACTATAGTCACGTTGTTTAAAATATTTCCTTGAACTTACTCTTCATGATTAAATATCTGTTCTTTGTCTAACAATAACTCCAAGGCCTACTCCTTAACTCTTTAATAATAATCATACCAATCTCTGTTTCTATGAGACCTACTTCAAAAAATGTTCTATAAAATGAAATGGTCTGATATTTGTCTTTCTATGTCTCACATATTTCACTTAATGCTTACCAGATTTATTCATGTTACAGATGACAAAAATTATTGCTTTTATTTTTAATTTGAACTTATTTTATTTCAGTATGGCAAAGTGTTCATATGACAGCACACACACACACACACACACACACACACACACACACACACACGGGAGATGGTTCAACCTTTGCTATAAATTGTGATATATACTATGTCATTGAATCTTATCTAATATTGATTTAAATGAGACAAAAACATAGTCAGGAAATCGGTTACTTCTATATCAATTTTATGCAGATTTGACCTTGTCCAAAGAAATGTATTTTGAAAGTGTTTTTAAATATGCTGAGCTAAGTAGCATACAGTACTCATTAACATTAACTCAATTTTCAGATAAATAATAAATCTCATTTGATTTTATTGCTAGGAGTTAATCCAGTAGAGTGGTTATCATCAAGTCCAAACCTTTGGGGCTTTTTAATTGTTCTGTTCAAATGAAGAACATTATGGATGCTTTTGTTACCACTCAATTAATTCTCAAACCAATTAAGATAAAATCATACATAATAATCTCCTACTTATTACTAAGTGTATAAAATTTGCCTTCATCATTTAGTCTCTTTGACCCACCATTGACAACCCCTGATTAGTGGAACTCGGGTGTTCTGGTTTTCTTTTCCTATTAGCATTAATGGACATTTGGAAAAGACACTCCGTTCAACTTGTTAATTCAAATTGACATTGAACATTTCCTATAAATTGAATGTTCTGTAACAGTTTGTCTTTGAATACTACACTTACATTTATGTAATACATATACATATTATTTTTAACATATCCCTGCTTACGAACAACATGATATTAAGGGAATGTGATATAATTTTTGACACTTGGCTGGTTATTTCATTTTTGTTTGTGATATCTTTTAAGATAAAAGATGTAAATACCACAAGTAAACTGTTAGTTTTGTGATAATTCAAAACCAAATATGTAAATATTTTTATAAGTTTTATTTCATAATAAAATAATTTCATAAGTTTTATTATAATAATTTACTATTATGTTTTTAAATTCTAAATAACATTGAATATATTTCAAAAATTTCGAACATGTTTTTCTTTTTTAAAAGTAAATATACTTTAGTTAAAACATGAAAAATTTTAAAATAGATACACTTGATTGGTAGCACATTAAGTCTAATACGATTAAATAGCTTGGGTGAATACCACAAAAATGTGATTGATTATTTTATTCTTAGTAGATAAAATTTAGTAGTATCTTCATTTATCTGCTTTGATGTCATTTTGATATTTTGTACTCAGATATCTTTGCCATCTAAATTTTAAAATAATTAGAGAAAATAATTATCCAAATTCATTTTTTATATTTTACCATTGCAAGTGGTTTTTGAAAGCACTTTTTAAAAATACATATATATTCTAAAACATATAACAAAATGATCCTTTCATGGAAAATGAGCCAGCCCATACATGGCATTATTGAACATAATTAACCTGTACTGACATCTAAACGAAGAACAGATTAATGCTTTTTTACACATTCTATTCTCCATTAACATGGCATTTTAATTGTAATTAAATTTCATTTAATTTAAATGGAATAGATTTATTTACAAACCAGGTTTCACCTATCCAATTACAAAATATAGTTTTCCAAACAGCAGTGATAACAGCTACAAAGCAATGGCTTTCTATTATGGTTTAAAGGGTAAATAGAAACTCTTTAAATTTGCTAAACAATTTGGTTTTGAATATTTTATATGGGAATTATGTATTGACACAAACAAGAACCTGTCTTTAAAAGTCTTCTTTGAAGCTATCACATTCTTGCTTGGTATTATATACAAAATATCCACATAAATTCACTATATAGTTAGCAATAAAATTATGATTTGATTGAATGTTATTAAAATTTAATTCTCATTCCAACCCTGAAACAATTTAAATGCCAGATGTAAAATTTGCTGGTTTTTTAGAAATGTATTTTGGATCTTTGCAAATTTTACGTCATATACCCTAATCCTATTCATCTCCTCCTACCCTTGTCCCTTCCCTCCACCCTTGTAGACTTCTCCAGACAACAGAGGGGGGAAAAATCTCATTGTGGAAACTGTGGTGTATCATAGTGTGTCCCACAGTATTCCCTTTTGTCCACATACTTCTTTGCTTACAAATATTTCTTGCAATAATCTGGTATGATGCCTCTGGATTCTGGTACTTTATCAATATTCAAGCTTCACTGGGACTCCTCTTGAAAATTCTGTTGTCGCCCTGTGTCATGTATTTTGGATTTGCACAACTAGCCCCTTCATGCATGCCAACAGTTAATCCATGTATTAGATTTTTGGGAAGGTCGACAAAGCCTGAAAGGTATTATAAATGCTCAGTCCTTCTGTTCCCATCCTCTCTGGTCCTTGGGACCTGCTCACATGCAACCCCTGTCACCAGGGCTATCTCTACTCTGCTTTCCAAGTGAGGTGCAGTGCTGCTCTCTCAAGTGCTGCCCCAGGCAAGGGGCAGGGACAGTTCTCCTGTTCTAGTGACCCTGTTTGGGCAAGTTCTCCCATTGATGAGGACATAAAGAATTCGGAGGAATTTTTTTTTTCTCCTTGAACAGCACTGTACAGTAGATATGATGCAGAACCTCTGGAATGGCTTAACTACAACCCCCATATCCAGGGTATGCTCTACCGTGCTGCTCAGGTGAGTAGTTTTAAAATGAACCCACACTAAATCCAGCTACCTACTTGCGGCTCTTCCAGGCCACATGGGTGTGCTCCATCTTCAATCTCTTCTTCCTCCGTCTTCTCCCTCCGTCCTGGGTCTCTTTCTCTTCCTCTTCTTCTTCTCCCCTTCTCTAAGACTTTCCCTTCCATGGCCCAATCGTAGGCTCTCGCCTTATCTGACCAGTTAAGATTTCACCTGACCTCACCTGAGTATGTGTTCCACTCCTCATCAGGGCGTCAACTCTTGGAAAGCAGATACTACAAACAGCAATCCGCAACAGTGGAGGGCCTGGTCGCTCGGGTGTTCCAGCAGGTGAAAGGCAGGTCCAGCTCTCCTGCTTTCGTGAACCCAGGGCAAGGTCTCCTGGTTGCTGAGGTGGTGAAGAGTGAAGGGGGAAGACATTATCTCTCCCTCATCCACATCACACTGGGAGACAAATGGTAGGGCTAACTCCCCTTTTTGATATTTAAAATAAGAATTTTTTGTTGGATATTTTTTATTTATCTACATTTCAGATGTTATCGTCTTTCCTGGTTTCTTTTTCATAAACCTCCCTATCCCATCCTCCCTCCATCATCTTCTATGAGGGTGTTCACCCACCCGTCTGTCTGCCCACCGCTTCCCACCCCCCTGACCTGACATTTCCCTACATTGGGGCATCAAACCTTGGCAGGACCAAGGGCTTCTCCTCATTGATGGCCAACAACGCCATCTTCTGCTACATATGCAGCTGGAGTCATGGGTCTGTCCATATGTACTCTTTGGATCGTGGTTTAGTCCCTAGGAGCTCTGGTTGGCTGGTTGGTTATTCTTATGAGGTTGCAAAGCCCTTCAGCTCCTCCCATCCTTTCTCTAACTCCTCCAATGTGGACCCTGTTCTCAATTCAATGGTTGACCACTAGCATTCGCCTCGGTATTTGTCATACTCTGCCAGAGCCTCCCAGGAAACAGATTTATCAGGCTCCTGTCAGCATGCACTTCTTGGCATCGGCAATATTGTCTGGTTCTGGTGGCTGGATCTCCAGGTGGGGCAGCCTTTCTTTCAGTCTCTGCTTCAAACTTTGTCTCTGTATTTCCTTTTATGAATATTTTTATTTACTCTTAGTACGTGCTTTCTCAATCAGCTTACTTGCAACTCCTGCAATGTGTGGGACCACTTTCCTGAATACTGAATCTGGTTATGGTAGGGCCAGATCTCCCACAATGCACAGGTGAAAGATGTGACTAATTTTTCATAGCCCTCAGACATCAGCATGTCCATGATCAGCAGCTCAGGTCAGGCATATCTGCCTAGTTTATGGTGGTAACAACCCCTTACTGCTGCAGGTCCATGAACCCAAATGTGGCCCCTGCTGCCAGGACAGGCCAAGACCCCAGCCTGATCCAAGGTGGCATAATTAGCTACTCTTATTAGGCTGTCCCTTCCTACCCTCTAGTCTCCAGTTCTGCCTCCCTTGGCTATACCCATATTCTTCTATTTCACTTTCTTTTTTATCCCCCCCCCATTTACTTATTCCTTTTATTGATACCTGGGGTCTCTAGTATCTGGGGTCATCTTAAGAGTGGTTTCAATAGCACCTCAAGTGCTATGTCTCACTTTTACTTTTGGCACCTCATTTCATGCATGGTCTGACACCCCAGACCTTTATAACAACAGACTGATGCTCATCTCAGGCTACTTCCCTGTCTGGGTCCCACAGCACCAGTCTGGTAGTCATACGGTGTGTGCTCAACACTTGACCTGCCCCAGTGGCCATCCGTCTTGAGTTTTCTTTCTTCTTCCTGGAGCCCATGTCCCGTAGAATTCCTCTAGTCTCCAGTTTGCTTCCTCCCTGGAAAACCTGTCTGTGCCTGCCTGGTCTCAGACTGGTGGTTGTCCCAGGCTTGCTGTATTTCAGGAAATGTTGGTGTACTAATTATTCAGAAGTTCATACTTCAGAACATTGAACAGGTAAATGTCACCCACCTAATGACACCCATGTGATGCAGCAACTCCATCTACAATGCCTCTAGATGCAGCAAAATTTGATTGTTTATGGCTCAGGTCACTAGCCATGCAAAGACAGGAGGTATAAATAACAGCAATTATCTAATTCTAAGGAATCAAATAATACCAAGGGCAAGCTATGTCTGGATCATACTTAGGGCATAGAATTAAAGAATTAAATATATATATATATAATATATATATATTATATATATATATATATAGTGACCTCTATTTTCAGATAACACTCTAAATAAAGTGTTATGTATTTGGAGGGGTGATGATTAAATTGAAAGAACAGAGCTGGGTGATAATTTAGCATCTGTATCTATATACGTAGACAAGTAATTTTGGACTATTTCATTTTTAGAAAATGAAATGAAAGTAAAACTACTTTCTTAATTTCACGAAAATGTTTAGAAACATTCCCTGCTAACCTAAGAATTTTATTTGATTTGGAGTGAATAGTTTTTCACTGAAGCCGCCAGCTACCCTCAGACTAGGTCATGAATTTCTATGGAGGGATTTAAGCAGCTTAAAAGACTTTCAGATATTGTTTCTTAAGAAGAAAGTACAGATAAAGTATAAAAGAGTTAGTCAACAATGACAAGAGAAGCAGCAATCATAAAGTAGTCTGAGACAACTGAACATGAATTCAGATAAAAATATCCAGGGCCCTAAGTTGCTAGGAAACATTGATCATTCAAAAACTTGTGATACTTTTGATTTAACTTTGATCAAATTTGAAGAGATTTTTAAATCCAATATTTGAGTTTACCACTTGATTTTCAACCTGGAAACATTGTAGCCACATAGATATTAAACATTCTGAAATTATAAACATCATGGTTTTTGCAAAAACAAGTAAGTGTGGAAGCTTTTTTTGATAATGGAAAAAAAAACCTTACATGCTTCCCTCAGTGGTTGCTCTATTAAATGTTTCCCTCTTCAACATGAAAAATGAAAATGAAAGGATAGCTCTTTTATTGTTTGGTTTCATAGTTTTGATCATTTATCAACCTAACTTTATCTAAAAGAGTTTGAGATGTCAGTCCATAAGAGAGAGAAAAATGAACTCTCCTATGAATCTTCATCTTCACTAAAGAATTCTAGCCTCTGACTCAAAATAAATCTACTGAAATTGTGACTGTATGTGTGTTTAAGATGATTTTCAGTACTAAAAAAATGAGCTTAAAGACTTACTCTTCTGTTCATGCTTAATTAGGAGACAACAGAGGCTGATAAATGCACTAATTTGAAAAATTAATAACTGGATTTATTTAATTTTATAATCTAAATAATTTTTTAAATTTTTCCTGATATTTCTTGAGAATTTTTTACATGAGTAGTTTTGTCATTTACATTAGTTTAAGTGCACTCTAATCCCTTAAAATTCTTTCTCTGTTCACCAAGATCCCTTTCAAATTCACGACCTCTTCCTATATATGGAAGCAGGAAAAGACTGCACCTGTTGACTTCATTTACTCTTCCTCGTATATGTATTTGTTTAATGCTGATGGCTTGGGTTTGGATAACCCATCCATAATCTCCTCATTCTTGAAGAGAACTGATTATTATTTCTCAGTATCCATTAATTGTCTGACGCTCTTCATCTAGGGCCTTGTGAGATGTTTCCTATCAGTGTTGGCATTTCCACAGATATTCAGGTCTTTGGTCCTCCATTTCTTATACTGCTGTTTCGTCTTAACAGATGTCTTCTGTACCTTAGGTACAGAGTCTGTGATCTATCTATCTATCTATCTATCTATCTATATTGATATAGGTATATATTTATATCTATATCTATATAGATATATACATGTATAGAGATATAGATATATATAGATATAGATAGCTAGATAGCTAGATATAGATATAGATATAGATATAGATATAGATATAGATATAATCAACCCTTCTTAGACACTCCACAGTTAGATGTCCTTAGCATTTTTTCTTCTAGATTTAGATTTCTATAATGGTCTCCATCTATCACATAAAGAAACCTCCTAGATGATGGGTGAGAGCTACACTTTCCTAAAAGTATGAGGTAAGTATTTAAAATGCAGTTAATAATTATACTGGTTTAGAAACCAGTTCTAATAAAAAGTTTCCTCTTAAATTTATGACTTCAATAGCCACAGCACCACACATGATTTTTTTTTTATTGAGAGGGTTTTAAGTCCAAATATAAAGCTGCTGATTAAGCCTGAGAGAAGTGTCATTATTTCATTATTGTCTGAGAGAAGATCTTTTGCTTTGCTACTAACTAAAGTGCCTCCTAGATTTTATACCCTTGGCTTCTGGCAGAGCACTTTCTAAAACTATAGAAGATACAGCCTTTACAAAAGACTATCCATGTTAGTGTTAGCAAGATTCCTCTAAGTCCTGTGTCCAAAGTATATAATGTCTTCAGCAATAGGGTCTGATTTTCAAGTTCTGGGAGGCCACCAAGGACAATGGTAATAGCCCATACTATTGTTGCAGTCTCTTAGAATGTCCTGACCAATTCCATGGGACCTAGCCCAAGCCTGGCAATGGAGATTTGTTGAATTTTCTCTGGTTTTAACATGAGTTATTTCCCAGGATTATTTTGGTTATCTAGGGGTTTTTTGGGGGGTACCATATAATTTTTAAGGACTTTTTTGATTTATGAGAAGAATATTATATAGATTTTGCTAATGATTGCATTAAATCTGTAAGTGACTTTGGTAAGATGGTGTTTTTATAATATTAATGATACCAATATACAAAAATGTGATTTCTTTCATTCTTCTGGCATCATCTTCATTCTCTTTCTTCAAATAGAAGAACACTTCATACTCATCAAAGGACAAAAGTGTGCTAAGATGATACCTCAATTCTGCACATTTATGCACCAAGCACAAGGGTACCCATACTTGTAAAAATAACATTTGTAAAGCTTAAGTTGGACATAAAACCTAACATAATAATAGTAGGAGCCTTCAACAACCAACTCTCTCCAACTGACAGCTCATACAGAAAAAAACTAAGCCAACATAATGAAACTAACAGACATTTGAATCGATTGGGCCTAATAGACTTCACCCAATCTGAAAAAATATGCCTTCTTAGACCTAATGGCTCCTTCTCCAAAACTGACCTTATAATCAGTCACAAAGCAATACTCAACAGATACAACAAACAAACAAACAAACAAAAACAAACAAACAAACAGTACACCTCATACATTATCAGACCACCATGGATTAACACTGAACTTCAACAACAGCAGAAACACTAGAAAGTTCATATTCTCAAAACTGAACAACTCTCTACTCAATGATGTCTGCACCTAGGAAGAAATAAAGAAACAAAGACTTTCTAGAGTTCAATGAAAAGTAAGGCACAACATACCCAAATTTATGGGACACAATGAAAGCACTGCTAAAAGAAAAGTACATAACACTGTCTCCATAAAGAAATTAGAAAATTCTCATATGAGCAATTTAAAATTACTCCTGAAAGCTTTAGGAGAAAAAAGAAAGGAACAAATACACTAAGTAGAGTAGAAGTAAAGAAATGATCAATTTAGGGAGAAATCAATAAACTAGAAACAAAGAAAACAATTCAAAGAATCAAGGAAAGCAAGGACTGGTTCTTTGAGAAAATCAACAATATAGACAAACCATTAGCTAAAATAACAGAAAGACAGAGAGATAGTATCCAAATAAAATCAGAAAGGAAAAGGGAGACATAACAACTGACACTCAGGAAATTCAAAGATTCATTAGGCCTAACTGTAAGAGTTTGTGTTCTAAAAATTAGATAATATTAATGAAATGAATGAATTCCTAGATAAATACCACTTACCAAATTAAATCAAGAAAAGATAACCTATTTAAACAGCCCTATAATCCTGAAATAAATATAAGTAGTCATTAAAAGTCTCACAACAACAACAAGAAAAACCCAAGGCCATTCAGATAGTTTTAACTGGAATTCTACCAGACCTTCAAAGAAGAGCTACTACCAATACTCCTCAAACTGTTTTACAAATGGAAACAGAAGGAAGACTGTACAATTCTCACCCATTGAATCAAGGAATATATCAAAAAACATCAAAGTAGGCTTTATTTCAGGAATTCAAGAATGGCTCAAGATTCTGAAATCCTTCAATGCAGTCCACCATATAAAAAAACTGAAAGAAAAAAATCACAGAATCACCCCATTGATGCTGAAAAAACTTTGACAAAGTCCCAAACAACTTCATATTAAAAGTATTAGAGAGATCAGGGAAACAAGGCACATACATAAACGTAATAAAAGCAAACAAAAAAAAAAGCAAGTAGCCCTTCTTTATACAAATGATTAATTCACAGAGAAAGAAAATAGAAAAACAAGACCCTTTACAATAGCT
The DNA here is from genome assembly GCF_021556685.1 of Rattus norvegicus. Taxonomy (NCBI): domain Eukaryota; kingdom Metazoa; phylum Chordata; class Mammalia; order Rodentia; family Muridae; genus Rattus; species Rattus norvegicus. Next base: position 42,244,799 of record NC_141553.1, read on the forward strand.
ATAAATATGTAAAATATATTGGTGTAGTCTAACCAAACAGGTGGAAGACCTATGTAAAAGAACTTCAAGTCACTGAAGGTAAAATTTGAGGAATATATCAGATCATGGAAAGATTTCCCTTGCTCATGAATTGGTAGGATTAACATAGTGAAAATGGCCATCTTAGCAAAAGCAATTTACAGATTGAATGCAGTTCCCGTCACAATTCCAATGCAATTTTTTTCTCATACTGACAGAATAATTCTCCACTTCATATGGAAAAACCCATAAAAAACAGGATAGTTAAAACAATCCTAAACAATAAAACAATCACCATTCCTGACCTTAAATTGTAATCCAGAGCAATAGCAATACAAACTGCATGGTACTGGCTCAGGAAGTGGCAGGTTGATCAATGGAATGTAATAGAAGACACTGAAATAAACCCATATATCTATAGCTACTTGAGTTTTGACAAAGAAGGCAAAACCATTCAATGGAAAGAATTTCAACAAGTAGTACTGGCCTAACTGGATGCCTGCATGTAGATTACAAATGGATCCATATCTATCACCCTGTACAAAATTAAAGTCCAAGTGAATCAAAGACCTTAATGTAAAATAAATCAAATAGAAGAGATAGCGAGGTATAGCCTTGGACTCAATGGTACTGGAGACAATTTGTGAACAGAACACTGATGGATCAGGGTCTACAATCAACAGTTAATAAATGGAACCTAATGAAACTGAAAAGCTTCTGTAAGACAAAGGACACTGTCAATAGGACAAGATAGCAGCCTATGCATTGGGAATGGTTCTTTACCAAAATTACATCTGACAGAGGACTAATCTCAAAATTTTATAAAGAACTCAAGAAGTTAAACTCCAACAACACAAATAATTCAATTAAAAATGGAGTACAGAGCTAAACAGAAAATTCTAAACAAAATACCAAGAGGCATTTAAAGGAATGTTCGAAGTTCTTTGTCAACGGGGGAATGCAAATTGACATGATTCTGAAATTTCATCTAACATTCTTCAGAATAGCTAAAAATAAAGACTGAAATGACAATAGATGCTGGTGAGGATGTGGAGCAAGAGGAATACCCCTCCATTGCTGGTAGGAGCACAAACTTGTAAAAGCACTTTTAACAGCAATTTGGTCATCTTTTAGAAAACTAGGAATAGTTCTGCTCCAAACCCAGCACTACCACCCTGGATATATACCCAAAAGATGCTCTACCATGCCACAAAGACTTTTCCTCAACTGTTTTCATAGCAGCTTTATTTGTAATGCCCAGAAATAGGAAACAATCTAGATGTCCCTCAACTGAAACATAGAAAAAGAAAGCCCAACAGTGTCAACTAACTTGGTTCCTTGGAGGCTCTCAGAGAGACTGAACCACCAACCAAAGTTCATACACAGGCTGGACGTAGGGCCCACACACATATTACCTCATGTGTAGCTCCATCTTCTTGTGATTCCTGAGAAGGTAGAGCCAGTGTTTAACCCTCGTGCTGTTGCTTGTCTGTGGAATACATTCTTCTGGCTGTGTTGCCTTGACTGGCATCAGTGGAAGAGAGTTGGGGTGGGGAGATACAGACGGAGATGTCTACCCTCTCAGAGGAGTAAGAGAGAAGTGAATGGGGGAGTGACTGTGTGAGATGGAAACCTGGAGTGGGGATAGCAGTGACCTGGATGTAAAGTGAACACATAAATAAATAGAAAGAAAGAAAGAGAGAGAGAGAGAGAGAGAGAGAGAGAGAGAGAGAGAGAGAGAGAGAAAGAAAGATTTTCATTGTATAGGTGTTTACTGTCTTTGCTTAAGTTTAATAGTAGATGTTGTTGTGAAAATAAAAAAACAAAACAAAACAAACAAAAGTAAGGTGTATTTTATCTCGCTCGGTCCAGCACTGCAGTGCCCCAAGATATCTGCTAGATATCTTGGCAGAAATACATCCCAAATCCTAGGCGGCCCAGTGTCTCCTGCTGCCGCACACTTTCTTACACTCAAACTGTCACATAAAAGAACACACAACACAGTAACTTTAGATTCAATGGATAAGATATAATTACCCACCTAACCATACAAAGCCCAGTACCATCCACTGCTTAGGAACATTAATAACAACCTGTAAGTACACAGAGCAGAATCTTTACATCAGCCTCCATCTTCCTGCCACGGCTTCTCTCTCTCTCCTCTCTCCCTCCTGACTCTTACTTTCTCTCCTAGTCACCTCCTCTTCCTTCAAACTTCTATCCCGCTCATCCTTCCTTCTCATCCAATGACAGGCCTCCTTCTATATTGTGCCTGCCTCCCCTGTGACATCATCCTACAAGTAGATACTTTATACTAAGGTTAATTTGGATAGTTGACTTCCCAGGAACTCTTTCTCACGGTGTTTGTTGTAAGGAAATGCTTTTTGTAAGTCGATTCTATATCCTACCAATTTGCTGAATGTGTTGGTTATTGCTAGACATTTTCATATGCAACTTTTAGGAATATTTTGTGGTTCTACCACCATAATTTGCCCACCTGCATATCATGATTTAGACATTCTATATGTTATATGCCAGAGAATAAACAATTTATTAAGCCAATTCTATATCCAAGAAGTTTACAGAGCTCTACTGACACGAATTGAACCCTGAGATACATTTACCCAATTTTACTTGAAGAAACAGACCTTCACAGTACATTGGGAGACCCACCTTTATTCTTCAGAAAGAGAAATAAGAAGAAATTTCAGCAAAACTGGTGACTCCTGCCATGTCAAAGATGGAGTGACACACTCCTGAGGTAGAAATCTTAGGATAATTTGCATTTATCACCAGAGGCTGAGATAAGATTTGCAGAAGAATGAACATGATGAAAGTGATAAGGAGAAAGTGAACTTGAGAAGGAACAGAGAAGATACAGGTCCTCACACTTCACTCAACCTTGGAGAATTGCCACCCCTTATATCTGAAATTTTATGTATCTGTTTATTAAATAGGTTCAGTCACACAGCAATGAGTCGTTTTATCACTAACCTGGGCCCAGCTGATCTCATGGATTTGAGTGTGTGTGTGTGTGTGTATGTGTGTGTGTGTGTGTGTGTGTGTGTGTTTGTGTGTGTGTGTGTTTGTGTTGTTGTTGTAGTTGTTGTTGCTATTCTTGCTATTACTGTTGTTGATTTGTTTTATTTTAATCTTTAATCCTTTTTTACAATCGAGTCTTTAACCCCATTCCTGGTATGCCCCCTGACTGCTCCCCATCCCATACCTACTCCTTCCGGTCTCCAAGAGGATATACCCCCACCCCCAAACACACGCCTATTCCACCAGACCTCCCACTCCCTGAGGCCTCAAGTCTCTCAAGGGTTAGGTGCATCTTCTATCACTGAGGCTAAACCAGGTAGCGATCTGCTATATATGTGTTGGGGACCTCATATCAACTGTGTCAGGTATATGTTGCCTGGTTGGTAGCTTAGTGTCTGAGAGATCTTGGGGGTCCAGGTCAGTTGAGACTGCTGATCTTCCCACAGGACCACACCCTTCCTCAGCTTCTTTCCTCTTTTTCTCAATTCTACCACAAGGGTCCCTGGCTTCTATCCATTGGTTGGGTGCTAGTATCCTTAACTGACTTTCTCAGCTGCTTCTTGCGTCGCTTGGAGGGCAGCCATGCTAGGCTGCTGTCTGCAAGCATACCACAGCATCAGTAACAGTGTCAGGCACCAGGGCCTCCCCTTGAGCTGGATCCCAATTTGGCCTGTTCTTCTCTCGTGTTCCTCTCTATTCTGGGTCAGAGTTTTTGACTGTGGGATGGCAACCCCATCTTTTACTTGATGTCCTGTCCCTCTACTGGAGGTGGACTCTATAAGTTCCCCCTCCCCACTGTAGAGTACTTCATCCAAGGTCCCTCCCTTTGTGTCCTGAAAGTCTCTTACCTACCAGGTCTCTGGTACATTCTAGAGGGTCCCCTAACCTCTTACCTCCTGAGGTTGCTTGTTTCCATTATTTCTGCTAGCCCTCAGGACTTCAGTCCTGACTCCACACAACCACCCCCCTCCCCACCACACACACCTGAATATTTTCCCCAGATGATGGATTTTTAAATGCTCTTTTTATATTCTCTGTTTATATTTTCAGATGTTTACGTATCTTAGCATACTTCTAATCTAAGACTGTACCTTGCCATCTTACCATTCTCTGACGCTAGAAATCATCATAATCCTTACATTGCGTGTCATTTGCTTCCTAATTAGGCATGTTTTGTTTTGTAAGAATCACACACATTTTTTACCTTTCTCTTTTCTTTATGTAGGTTCTTCTAGCATGAAGTCCAGCACCTTCATTCACATTATTGCAGTCATTTCTTGATCAAATGTTTCTATTTTTATATTTAGTCCACGCTTAGCTCAAGTTTCTATGAAACAGTTCTCATGGTCTTGGCAAAATGAATTTCTACTCTTATCTTCAGCTCAAGTTAAAGGTTTTCTTAGTGGCCTATTATTTCATAATAAGTAATTGCACACCTTGGGTGTTTCCTAAATTTTTCTGTAAACACTCTAGGGCTTATAACACACACACACACACACACACACAAACACACACACACACACATGTTATCTATTTTTCTATTGTGCTGACTGACTTCACAATGATTTAGAATGTTATATCTCTTCCTAGCTCAGTACAAGTTCCTATTACCATGTCTTCTGGCTATATTTTTGCTTATTCACCTACTTGTCTATGAAATTTCCATTAACAATAATTCATTATGACTCTTCCCAAATCGCCCATCAAAGAATAATACATAATTTCTGTAAAGACCCATTGGTTCAGCATGCCTTGCTTCACATAGCTGGCCACATTAGATTTAGGCACTGGTGTTCTGTGTCCATTTATATTTAGCTTTCCTACTGAAATAAGGCAAGACACATGTTTTCTTTGCTCAATAAAATCTATTTATATCACAGAAAAATTGGTTAAATGGGTGATTAATAGTCAATTAGGTAAATAAAGTTATATAAAGATTTCAACATATGAGAAACATTCATGTAAAATAACTGACTTTTGTTTCTTTGCAGGTGTTATTTCAAGGTCAAATATATATTAAAATGTACATTAAGTTCATAATTATAATGAATTATTTTTAGATAATGACCAGGAAATAATGAAAAAGCCACATTGAAATGTCAGGAACTTTTTTGATCTTTATTGAATTACATTTTAGCAGACAATGCTAATTAGAGATTTTGAATTTTACCATAAAGAACAAAAAAGACACAAAGCTTTGTAAGATTCTATTATATCTAAATTTAATAAATGGTTTTAAGAAATTGCTCAAAATGTTTCAAAGAATTTCACATGGAGAACAAAGAACTGATGAAATAAAGTTCCGCACAGTACATAATACAAAAAGTCTGTTTCCTTGACCTTAAATCTATTACTTATGAGTACTCAGCAAATCTTGTTAATGCTTCAGTATGGAGGTCTTTTTACAGAAACTTTCTTCCATAAATTAATCTACTAATGGCCTATTTCAGGAGGCTAACACAATAGAATATACCCTGGGAATTCAGTTTAAATGATATTGAAAAGCTCTGGACAAGCATACTGCTCTCTGACCAATGTCTCCGTGACTTAGGGAAAATTAAAAAAGAAAAAAAAGCTGGACTAGACAATTTTCATTTCTTTGAGTTCTGTGTTGTATGTCATCTGGTTCAGACAGAAACATTCTATTCTCTTCTTCATAGAGGTAAAAGAAAATGCAAAAACTAGTTTGAAATTCAACTCCTCACTTATTAAAGAGGCTCAAGCACTTTTTTTTCAAATAAAATATTATTGTTTGAGGCAAGTATTAGGTTCTAAGGCAAAGAACATTCAGTTACTTGGTGTTACTTAACTTTTACATCTATAAATGTAATTATAATATACAAATTTCGTGTATTCATCTTGGTTGCTTTAAGGAGGTCATTTATTTAGTTGTCACTGATATGATCACAAGATCTTTAAAATTGTGTTCATTTATAAGTACAAAATGTATCTTCTAGATAGGATAATAATTTAAGAGAATCACCTTTATAAAACAGACACAAAAGTTAAGGAACAGCTCCATTTTCAATTATTAAATTAATTTAGCCTTAGATATTTTGTAAAGCCTGAGTCAAGTCTGGTAGGCTTCCTCCAAATGGAGTGACAACTGCATGTTTTCATAAGGTATCAAGTTTAATTAACCCTTAATCTTATTTAAGGATGCTAGTCATTTCTTCAGTTCAAACATTTTGCTAAGTGTTGATGTGATGATGAAATAGTCTGATTCACACGACTTAAGAGATGAAGATATAGTCCATCTTGGTAGGATAGGCATAGCACCAGAAGTATGAGGCCAGATTGTCATGCTGTGTTGGCAGTCTGGAGGCAGAGAAAGGATGGGAAATGAAGACCAAGTTATAAAATTTTACATTCCACTCACGATGGCATGCATCTTCCAACAGGGGTTCCATAAACTCCTGAGTGTCTTCATCTGGATACCAAATATACTATGTAGGAGCACATGATGGGCATTTCCTTTTCAAAGAATGATATTATTGTAAACTGTGTTTTTGGGTTTAATCTCTAATTTAAAAAAAATACTGGATATAAAGAGCATAGATCAAAAGAACACTAAAGTACACTCTAGAAAAATAGTTTTGGTAAGCTGTGAAACAGAGAAATGGAAATGCCAGTTTTTTCTGATTTGTGCAACTAATCATCTAGATTGTTTATGATAAAAGTTTTCCTAAAATAACGCTGCTGCCCACCTACTCTAGAAAGCCTTATGAAGAGGCCTAGAGGGGCAACAAAAAGTACAGTATTATTGTTTTATGTCACTGTTCCCTCTTCTCCTCTTTCTACATCTCAGAAACCATAATACCACTTGCATTAGAGAAGAGAGAGCAGATCTAGAGTAAGCAGAAAGACTCACTCAACTCTTAAAAGAACATCTTGGTCCTACATGAGTTGCTGATTTAGGATCTTCCATTTTTTAAATTTGATTCCTAAGCTTAATTTGGAAGATGTTAATGTACAAGGGCGTTTGTGCACATATGTGAGGGTGCATGATGAGTGTGGTTGAAGACACTGTGGGACAATTTCAGGTATTGATCTCTACCTTTATCCTATCTTAAAGTAGTTTTGCTTTATCATCCACAGCCCAGCATAGCAAAGTAATTGCTTTGGGCTATCTTAGAACTGAACTGAATCGTGGTGTTCTAGCTGGATAGATATAAATGAATCATAGACAGAGTTAGCTGGTAGTGTGGGGATGATGAGAAAATATTCTCCTACAAAGCATACTGCCTGAAACAAGGCAAATGAAGGCTTTGGGTCAGTATTCATGGACTTCTGTTGGGATACGAATAATCCAAGTTAACAGCTTTTTCTAAGGATTATTTTTGTAGCAAGTCTCAATTTAAAAATTCAACAAAACAACATTGATGATAAACTGCTATTATTATTTTTCTAAACCAAACTTCTACACAAATTGTCCAACAAAAATCAAGGAATATGCTTGAACAAATTTGTCTCTATAGTTATGCCAGCTAGTGGTAATGACAATATACATTTAACAGCTATCTCCATCAGAATTCCAACTCGATTCTTCATGGTGTTGGAAAGAACAATTTGCTGATTCACTTGGAATATGAAAAGACCAGAATAGTGAAAATTATTCTCAACAATAAAAGAACTAATGGGGGAATCACGATCCCCAACCTCAAGCTATATTACAGAGCAATGGTGATTAAAAACAAACAAACAAAGAAAGAAAGAAACAAAAGCAACTGTGTGGTATTGGTATGGAGACAGGTAGGTAGATCAATGGAATAGAATTGAAAACCAAGAAATGAACCCACACCTATGGTCACATGATCTTTGACAAAGGAGTTAAACCAACCAGTGGAAAAAACACAGCATTTTCAACAAATGGTGCTCATTCAACTGGTAGTCAGAGTGTAGAAGAATGCAAATCGATCCATTCTTATCACCTTGTACAAAGCTATATCATTCCTGGGCATATACCCAAGATATGGTTCTACATATAAGAAGGAAACATGCTCCACTATGTTCATACCAGCCTTATTTATAGTAGTCAGAAGCTGGAAAGAACCAGATGTCCTTCAACAGGGGAATGGATACAGAAAATGTGCTACATTTACACAATGGAGTATACTATTCAGCTATTTAAAACAGTAATTTCATGAAATTCTTAGGCAAATGTATGGCACTAGAAAATATCATCCTGAATGAGGTAACCCAATCACAAGAGAACATACATGGTACATACTCACTGATAAGTGGATATATTAGCCCAAAAGCTCATAATACTCAAGATATAATCCACAGACCAAATGAAGCTCAAGAAGTTGGAAGACCAAAGAGTAGATGCTTCAGTCCTTCTTAGAAGGGAGAACAAAATATTCACAGGAGGAAACACAGAGACAATGTGTGGAGCAGAGATTGAGGGAAAAGTCATACACAGATGGTACTGCCTGGAAGATCCGTCCCATATATTGTCACCACACCCAGACAATATTGGTGATGCCAAGAGGTGCATGTTGACAGGAGCCTGATATAGCTGTCTCCTAAGAGGCTCTGCCAGAGCCTGAGAAATACAGAGACAAATGCTCTCAACCAACCATTGGATTGACAATGGGGACACCAATGGAAGAGTTAGAAAAAGGACTGAAGGAGCTGAACCTGTTTTCAACCCCATTGGATGAACAACAATATCAACCAACAAGACCCTCCAGAGCTCCCAGAATCTAAACCACCAACCAAAGATTACACATGAAGGGACCCATGCCTCCAGCCATATATGTAGCAGAGGATGGCCTTATCAAGCATCAGTGACAGGAGAGCCCCTTGGCTCTATGACTGCTCAATATCCTTGTGTAAGGGAATGTCAGGGCAGGGAGATGGTAAGGAGTGGGTGGGTGGGTGGGTGGTTTGGGGAATACTCTCATAGAGGCAAGGTGTGGGAGGAAGGGATAGGGGGATTCCAGAGGGGAAATCATAAAGGGAATAACTTTTGAAATGTAAGTAAAGAAAATATCCAGCAGTAATAATAATAAAAAAGTAACTACGAAGTTTTGGAAAAACTGATTTGACATATTGTATCATAAAGGACTGGCACACAATATCTTTCAAATATTTAGGAACTACAGATTTAAAATTCAATGTAAAAATGATTGTTGGTGAATGACCTTTTCTGAGGCTCAGCTGCTCAATAGAAGCCCAAATTCCACTATAATATCTAGGCACGATACGTGTCATTTTAAGGACTCTGTACCATCTTAAAGTTTACCTGGATGGTTGTTACCTCTTATAGAAATTATCATATCTACCACCAAGTAAACAGATACTCACTATTAAAAATGCGAACATTTTAGAGAGAACCGAAATGAATTCCTATGCAGCAGGAGAAATTACTCATAGCACAGTGTTGACAGTGGTGGTGAGAACAGGAAGCTGTTCTCAGCATTTATTCAAATCTACTAAAAAATATCACAAGAGACATGGATAAGAGCACATTTGCAATTTGAATAGTCACAAATGCTTCACTTTAAATTACTCGCTTCTGGGTCCTGGGATAATCCATTCATCTTTTCTTTTGCTTGCTGATTGCTCACATCGAGATGGATTGTTTGCTGTGATTTAAAAACACCTCCATGAGAAAAACACAAACCAAAACAAAGGAAGATATACAACAATAAAAAACTTAGAATCTTAAACTAATGTTGGTATGTTTTAGCAGCATTTTTCACTCAAATTTAATATAAAATTAAATTTTGACTAGCAAATTTTAAAATTTGAAAACATAAAGTCGGGGGAGAAGACTAGATTTGGTGTAGTCTGTACCTGGTGTGTCTCCCAGAGATGTCTTCATGACTTTCATTTTAATTAACTAGAAACCAGCATTTATTTTTATTGTAGTAGTATTCAGGTTTTCCTTATGGTTCTTCTTAGGCTGTAAACTTCTCATACATCTGTAGGGACTTATAACAACAGATTTCATTTTAATTAAAATATCAGTTCAACTAGAAAAACAAAACTATAGAGAATATCTGTTACATTATTGGTTTCAGAAAGCTTATAGAAATATTTAAGTTCATGCTGAGAACTTTTACTATGTTTTTATATCAAACTGTTTATTTATATGAGGATTTGATATCTTTAAATGTCTCAGCAGTACTTGGTTCTTAATTCATCTGCTCTGCTTCCTATAACTAGAATAATCTAAGCTATTCATAGTATTATCTACAATTGTTAAAGGGTAATTTTTTTTTCTGGGAAAAATATCAACTGTGTTAATTTTCTATTTGGTATATTGTCTCACTACATAGCCCTGGATGACCTTTAATGTTTTATGAATACCCTCAGGCTAGCCTGCTGCTTTCTACATTGTTCTGAGTGAATTTAAACTTAAGCCTTCTCAGCCTCTTGTGTGCCACACCTAATGGGTAATAGGAAATTTAATTATTCCATGAAAAGCATTATTTAAAAACTCTGGAGAAGTAAATAGGTAATCAAAAGTATTTTTGTAACAAAATTGGGGGATGGAGTAGGCTAGAAACAATGTGAGTTAGTAAAAATACAATTATTTTCTGAGTTCTGTTATTCTGAACACTGCAGATGTTTTATATACATACATATATATGTATATATGTATATATTTATGCGTGTGTGTATGAATTTACATACTATATTTTGTCCTTTTACATTCCATTTCTGATTATGCAATCATTCAATCATATAAATCAATATTAACTTTGTGGATATCTTACCTATATGATTTGTATGTTTGATTTGAATATTATGTTACATTTCATCACAATGCTGTGATTCTAATGTAGACAAGGAAAGTGGTAGAAACTCATCCACACAACAGTCCATATAACTACAGGTCAGCATCCTCCCAGATTTCTGTAGCGCCCTTGTTTTCTCTGACTGGAGCCTAGATGGAGACCCTTGTTTGCACTTGCATGATCAATGACAGCTCTGGAAACCTCCTGCAGATAGAGTCATTTTGTCTATCATTGAAGTAAATTTGAACTTCAAGGGACATTGAGTGTTCCCTGTAGATCTGAAATTTAAAAAAAATAAGTGAAATTAATAGATTGGAATGTATCTTAGGTGTACACTAATGGAAAAGATTATCAGAATTTATAAAAGTACTATTTTGAACTCCTGAAATATTCAGAGAAACAAACAACAATAAAAGAGCTAATATATTTAAAGTTCTTTGGTGACAATACAAATATAAAATAATAACGAAAGTGTAGAAACTAATCAACTAGAGTATAATATACACAAACATCTTAATAAAATTAATTCATAGGGTTGGGGATTTAGCTCAATCGTAGAGTGCTAGCAAGCGAGAGGTCCTGGGTTCGGTCCTCAGTTCTGGGGAAAACCTTAATTAATTTATTCAATTTAACGTTTACTATATAGTTTTTGTATGTGCTTGTTTGTATATATGTGTATGTTCATGTGTGTGATGTCTGAGAGAAAACAAAGAATTTATAAGCTGAAGGGAATGTGAGGCATAGTAAATTTTAATTAAGGTCCTAGGATATATGGAGAACAGAACAGTTGACCGAGGAAACCTCTGATATGATGAAAATGTAAGCCCAGAAAATACCTGCATATCAAATAAATCATTCATTGTATGGCACAAATATGATCAAGTTATATGTCTCCCTGAAAGAGGACTACTCATGGCTTGTCAGTGGATACTGGGAAGTAATTGGCTGTGATTACATGAACCCTTCCAGAAAGGAGGAACAAAGCAAGGAAAGTCCAGAGAAACCCCTGGGCTTTATAGGAGGGGATGCTGCTTGATTCCCAGAGTTATTCAGTGGTTAGGCTGCTGGCAAAAACACTCAGTGAGCTGATCAGTAGAAAAAGTCACAGACTGAGAACTTACTGAAGGGAAAAAGAATCATTCCTAGTTAGAGCAAAAATAAAGATAGCTATGGGGAAAAAATACAAAGAGAAGGACCAGATGGCATCTATGTGGCTTTTTTTCACACAGTTATGCTCAGAACAGACAATATAGTGTGGGTATATAGGTAAAATTGTATATGTTTCTTTTTATAAATACATATACTTACCTACCTACACGCACACAGACACACAGATACACACACACACACACACACACACACACACACACACATATATGTTTCACAAATAATCATGGCATATATTCATTAATATGGGTAAAACATATATATATGCTGATATTTATATACATCATTGTTCTCATTAGTAAAATAAATATATTAAGTACATTCACATTTTGAAATGTTTTAAAAAAGACCTTGAGTCTTCTGTGAGAAAGCAGTTTGCTGTAAATATGTGATTATTTCTTATTCACTCGAATCAAAAAGTTTCCTGCGAGTAGAACCTTAACTGAGAAATTTTCTCAATCAAACTGGCTCAAGAAAGTACTACAAGAGGGAAGAAAATAATTAATACGAGGAAATACAGAGACAAAGTTTGGAGTAGAGAGTGAAGGAAGGGCCATTCAGAGACTGCTCCACCTAGGAATCCAGCCCATATACATACAGCCACCAAACCCAGATAATATTGCTGATGTCAAGAAGTGCATGCTGACAGGAACCTGATATAGCTGTCTCCTCAGAGACACTGACAGAGCTTGACAAATACACAGGTAGATGTTGGCAGGAAATGACTGAACTGAGAACAGGGTCCATATTGGAGGAGTTAAGAAAGGATTGAAGGAGATGAAGGAGCTTGCAATCCCATAAGAACAGCAATGCTAACCAATCAGAGCTCCTAGGGTACCAACTACCGTCTAAAGAGAACACATGGACAGATCCATGGCTCCAGCTGCACATGTAGCAGAAGATGGCCTTGTTGGGCACCAATGGGATGAGAAGCCCTTGGTCCTGTCAAGGCTCAACCCCCACAGTGTAAGGGAATATCAGAGCTAAAAGGCAGGAAGGTGAGTGAATAGATGAGGGAACAACCTTATAGAAGAAAGGGAAGCGGGAATAGGATGGGGGTTTAAAGATGGGAGAACTAGAAAGGGGATAAAATTTGAAATGTAAATAAAAAAATCCAATAAAAACTTAAAATTAAAAAGGAAAGAAAGAACTAACAGCTGTCCTTTTCCCCTCCAAAACAGAAGGCACAGAAAAGCTGGACATGTCAGACTAACAAAATTCAAAATATTCTACAAAGATGTACCAATCAAAATACAGTGTTATCAGCTTTAAAGTGGTCACATAGACTTAATACTTTATACTTTGTCTATTGCAGTCTTTTCTTATCTTAAGGTTAGCTGCAATGACCCTTTTAGGTTAAATCATAGTCTGAAGTATTAAACTTTTCCAAACTATTTGTATATCAGGACTACTCTTTTGTCTCTCACTCCTCTCAAAGATCTTGACCCTGTTTCTTAATGTTACAAGGCAAATACCAAAGTTCTGGATCTATTATTACCATTATTACTGGGACCTATGTGGAGAAAGTCATTTAGGAACTATAAAAATCACAAAACAAATACATGGGGTAGTACCATTACTAACACATTCTTTATCGGTTTTAATTATCCCCCTCACCATTGTGTGATCTTGATAACTGCATCTCAGAGCAATTTGCCAGTTATATCCTTAATTATTGATGACAAAGATTCATTGAAATTGGACCATGAGATTTATTATGTATTTAGTCTCTAAAATGGAAGGAACAAAGCTAAATCATAAGGCACACATTGAGGCATGTAAAAGAAAATTGAAGGGAATTGCTAAGTGAAATTCTTTTCAGAGGTACAAATTCTAAACACTTCCTTCTACTCTATAGGTTTCATGGGCTTATTGATTATTGGAAATGGGGGAGCTTAACTATATCAAATAATACACACTGAAGCATATAGTGAAAGTCTTAGAGGGAAAGGAAATCAGATTTGCAAGCCAAGCTGTTGCTGACTAAATACTAGAGAAGTTATGCATCTCAGAGGGACTTGAAGATGTGACAATTATGTATAATCGGGTGGTTCTGGTGAATGTCTCATGTATGTCTGAGTGAAAGATGTTCATCTAATTGAGAGAAAGTGCATCTTGTACATCTCTCTACATATACTGACATCAGCACTGCATAACTTCAGCCTGCTTCGGTGAGGAACAAGTTCCTAAATTAATTCTTTCATTTGGCCACTACTGTCAAGTCAATCCCTGTTTACAATACTATACCGAAGGTCTTTGAACAGTTATGGTGGTGGTAAAGTACTTAGTTTTTATATCAGTTATCAATGAAATGAAGATTTTCCTTTATATATGTTTTCACTTTTTTAAAATATCAGTTATCTCAGATTTTTATACAGTGAGTTTTAATGGTATTTGCCCTTCACCAAACTCATCGCAAATCCATCCCCTTTTTCTCCCTACCTAAACATGTGTTTTATTTTTCCCCCATCAAGTCCAATTTAGATTATCCATATATTAAAGAATGCCTGTGATCAACTTGTCATTGGCAAACAGTCTTGAAAAAAAATGACTTCTACTCTTCTAGCAGCCAGCAACTGCAATAGTACCTTGTTCACGTGCAATACTTCACAATTTAACTTTGTAATAAACAAGACAAACAAACAAACAAAAAGCATTATATTGTTAGATGCTTAGCCAGCACTTCTACCTATGCATTTCTTAAGTACCTGGTGCTGATTCAGGACAGGGCATCAAGTCTCTGAAACTAGAGTTAGAGATGATTGTGACTTGCAATGCGGGGGCTAAGATTCTATCGCAGATCTTCTGGAAGAGCAAATGCCCTTTCCTGTAGAGCCATCTTTGTTGCCACTAATAAGCCTCAAAATAATCTTAAAGTTATTTTGAGAATTCTTTAAGTGCATACGGTACTTTATTTTTTTCTCACCCTTCCTTCAATTTCTCACTTGTCATGTACTCCTATTTAAATCCAGAACCTCTTCTTTTTTAAAATTATTATTATTAGTAGTAGTATTAGTATTAGTATTAGTATTAGTAGTAGTAGTAGTAGTAGTAGTAGCAGTAGTAATATATGTATACATACACACACAAACACACATCATGCTGATAATAGTTAGGGTTGTTCATATGTATATGCTCAAGGTTAACCACATTGCCAGGATTGCCAAAGGTCAAGAAAACAATGACCACTGATTATGTAGAAGAATGGAGTCATCATCCACTATTTGTGTGATTGCAAACTGATATAGCCCACTGTGGAATATCGTGTGGGGATTTCATTCCAAACTCAAAAGTATACTTATCATATGACCTAGCTATACTACTCATTGAAATAACCCCAAAAAATAACACATCCAACTGGACAGGTTATTGCTCAATCATGTTAATAGCTACTCTATTAACAAAACCAGGAAACGGAGACCCAATCTATGCCCTTTAACATGTGAATAGATGAAAAAAATATAATAGATATGTACAATGAGTCTTTTCAATTATAAAGAATTCTCTGAGCAAAGGAAACGTTAAGGATGCTTATAGAGGAATTTAAATACAGCAACAAGGCTATGCTGTCAAGAAATCACATCCAAAGGAGAGTCCCTTTGTAAACAACTTTAATCCCTAAGGTTGAAAATAAGTTTACTTTGTAGAAGGAAGCAGCCATATTTGAAAGTGACATCAAAATTGAAAGGCCTACCAAGTGACAAATCAGTGAAAGATCTGACAATATGAATCAGAGATAGGATACAACTAACTCACAAGAATAGACAGAAAAGATGGGGGGGAGAGAGAGAGAGAGAGAGAGAGAGAGAGAGAGAGAGAGAGAGAGAGAGAGAGAAACAGACAGAGACAGACAGCAGAGAGAGAGACAGAGTGACAGAGACAGAGACATAGAGAGAAAGAGACAGTTTTACAGGGACAGTTATATAGAAACAGGTTGTAGATGAAGACAGAATGGTGAGAGAAGAGAAGGAGCCAGATGATTAGAACAAATTGCCAGAGATAGTGTGTGGCCATGTAGAGCAATTCAGTGAGAATCTGAGAGAAACCAGACTGAATCTGTCAGCTTAGAGAGGAGGTTGAGCTAGAGCAGCTGAATTGAATCTGCCAGCTAGAGTTCACAAAGATCTCGAAAAGATGACCTTACTCAGCAGTAAGCCTCTAAAACAGAAATTACATCTGTTGACAAAAAGCTACTTTTACAGATGCTGACATGCTCAGTACGTTCTCTAACAAAATATAACTTTTCAAATATAGTGGCATATACGTATGAAATGTTATGATGAAACTTATTATTTTGCATGCTAATTAAAAAAGAATTTAAAACATCAAAATTTAAGTCAGATATGTTTAAACTCCCAACAAGCTATAAAATTTAGTTGCAATGTGTTGTCTATCTTTTTGTTGTTTAGCCATGTAAAAAAACATTTGAACTTAGGAGATTAAAGCCACCCAATTTGTTTTGTGAATTTTTAAGAAAAAAAAAAACTCTCCGTCAAAAGTTTAAATAGATGTTGTTGCCTCTTTTCAAGTGCCTTTATCATCTGGTGCAGAGCACAAAGCATGTATCATAATCTACTATTAGCTAGGATATTTGTTCCTTCATAAAGGGTGATAATGCCAGTTGATTTTCATGCACTGTTTAAATCTGCCTGTTTATTCGTGACTCCCATTATCTTAAAATAATGCATATACCAGAGTGAGCTTTCATCCATAATTTAGTCAATGTGCTTTTCTGGATATTTTAGATATCCTGAATTCTTTTCTATGGATAATCCCAGAAGGAAAAACAAAAGAAACTACAATTTCCATCAAACTTCAACTTCATATGGAAACACAAAAGTCCCGGGGTAGCTAAAACAACCCTAAATAATAAACGAACTTCTGCAGGTATCTTAGTACCAGATTGTATGTTGTACTACATAGATTTAGTAGTAAAAGCTGCAAGGTGTTCATATAAAACAAGCACACTGAACTGTAGGGCAAGTGGGCTGAGAAAGGTACCCTGATTCCTGCTGGAGATAAGTCGAATTACCAGAGGACCCTTAGGGACAGCAGGCACATTCCCAGTCTCCCAGGAGATCAGGGCCTTCTCTAGTACCTGCAGTCACCACAGCCCCCTGTAGAGAGGTTTGAGACAGACTAATCACATAAGGCAATGCTCCAAACCCTTCTTCCACAGGTGAGGATGTGACCACGGGTTACATAGGCTCAAGAGGGATCAATAACAGAAGCAGGACCACGCCTCTAAATATGTAGATAAGATTTTTCCAAGCACTTAGGCCAAACCAATAGGAAGTGCTTGCTGTCTAATATGGACCTATCCAAAAACTCTACTTAAGAATCGGGTTCAGAAAGTTTAAAGGTGTGCAGGAATTATTCCATCGTCTGACAGCTTCTGTAATAAGAGCTGTAACACTGAGAGATCTGCTCTCCAGAAATCGAAATTGCAGCCAGAAGCTGTTCTGCTCCCCTCGCTGGCTAGTCTGGCTCAGTCTGGCCTGAGCAACCAAAGAGGCAGAGGCAGAAAGGAGCAGAACCAGTAGTGGAGGCAGCAGAAGCAGTCTCCTTTGCTCCCTGAGCTCTCTCCCCTTTGCCCGAACCCACGCACCTAGCCCGGTCTGGCCAGAGAAATCCGTGGAAAGCCCCAGGTATTGAAGCCCCACACTGAAAAATGAAAACAAATTGAAGACAGGGGCATAGTCACATGTCCCCAAATATCTGATTTTTGGCACAGAAACCAATGCACACAAGAGAAAAGGCAGCATCTTCAATAAATGCGGCTGCTAATATTAGATGGCTAGATGTAGAAGAATAAAAATTTGTACAAATCTATTTCAACTCCAAATTGATCAAAGATTTCAAAGTAAAGTCAGATAGCATTATTCATATAGAAGAGGAATTAAATGGGAAATCAGATTGAACTCCTTCACACAAAAACAAATATTCTAAGTAGGACACTGGTAACATAGGCACTATGACTAAAAACTGATATTTGACCTCATGAAATTAAAAATGCTTCTTTACAGCAAAGGATTTGCAACATTTGAAGAAAGTGGCAGCCTGAAGAATGAGAAAAGTCTTCACTGATTATATAACAAATAAAGGGTTAATAACTAGAAGATGAAAGACCTCATTCCCCCCAATAAACCCCTACACATCAAGATAACATAGCACCTACTTTAAAAATAAGGCAGAGGATAAAATATAGATTTCTCAAAAGATAGTTTCCAATGAAGAGAAATAAAACATTGTGTTACAAAGAGATAGAAGGAAAATAGAAGGATCCACTAAGGATGATAGCAGATCCTAGGAGGAAATATTGGGTATGATTACTAAGAGGAAAGACCTTTGGAAAGTTATATGAAAACCCATAACTGTAGAAGATTCCTAAAATATATACATATATGAAAGGAACATAAATGGACTCATATAATGGCTTAGATAATGCCGCAACTAGACATTTTATGGCACCACATAAAAATTTTAGTGATGGGATTTGGTTATATGCTATGGAGTTATTGGTCAAAGTAGTCCCACAGTTCATGCAAACATCCCAGATTATTGTCAAATCCCTGGTTACTCTCCACAACCTGATTGTAAGACCTGATTGCTGAAAATATACTGTGTCATCAAACATAGAGAAAGTGAATTGTTATACACCTAGATACATCACACCTACTGAATAGCATTCATGGTATGGAAGGTATTTTGTATGCTATCGGAAAAAGAAAATTAATGATCAGTAACGCCCAGCTACAAATGCTGAAAACTGTAATAAAAATCTCCTTGCAAGATAAACTGGTGCGATAATGGCAATAACCAACTACATCTTGATAGGATTTAAGGCTGAGTATTTCATATGGTTTCTATGTAGCACACAGCTAAAATGGCCAAGAACCTGAGAGTAGCTATTCTATAGGCTGGAGGGGAAAAGCTTCTATTATTCTGATGAAAGAACGTAGAATTAAAATGACTCCTAATGACATATTGCTATACATATGAATCTAAAAATTGTCAAGTTTCATCAGAGAAGCTTTATTTTGTTGTGTATGGTAATTACACATAGACCTACATTGGAAAATATTCAAAAAGAGAATTTTTAGCATGGGTCCTAAATGTGTCCCTCACCTCAAGGCTCTGTTATCTATTCAGAGAAAAATGCAGAAATAATATAAGGGCCAAAGATGTTGGATAACTTACAAAAAAGCTAGATTTTGCTTTTATTTTCTGCCTACTGCCAGAGATGACCAGGCCTCACAGCTCTCTGTACCAAAATTCTGTGGGAGAGAGAGCTGGACTCACAGAAGTGTGGACAATCCTGAATGCTCAGGGGAGACCACCATCCCTGCTCACATTCCTGGCACAAGAGGAATGCATCTAGAGCCCTCTAGACACAGGAACCTAGAAGCAGTAAGAGTCAGGATACTTTCAGTTTCTTCTGCACTCAGAGCTGAAAGGCAGTCACCAGGCACACTGATAAACATGAAAGCAGAGGTAAGACCACCACTACTGCTCCGAGGGACCTGTCTGTAGACTTTAGGACACTAACCCAGGAGAAGTCTGGGATAGGACCTTTCTGGTTTCTGTCTGCTCCCAGAACTGACTATGTCTCACAGCTTTCTGTACCCAGATTCCGCTGGGAGAAAGCGGGTCTCCAAGAGTACTGACACACAGGTTTACAGTAGGGTCAAGCCACTGTCAGAGACAGCAAGAGCAACTAATAACAGAGACAACCAGATGGCAAGAGGTAGTGCAGGAATCTAAGCAACAGAAATCAAGACTACTTGGCATCATCAGAGCTCAGTTCTCCCACCAAAGCAAATACTGGATATCCAAAAACACTGGAAAAGTAAGATTTAGATTTAAAATCACATCTCACGATGATAATAGAGGACTTTAAGAAGGACATAAATAACTCACTTAAAGAAATACAAGATAACACAGGTAAACAAGTAGAAGCTCTTAAAAAGGAAACACAAAAATATCCTTAAAGAATTATAGGAAAACACAACCAAACAGGTGAAGAAATTGAACAAAACCATCCAGGATTTAAAAATGGAAATACAAACAATAAAGAAAGCACAAAGGGAGACAATCATGGAGATAGAAAAACTAGGAAAGACATCAGGAGTCATAGATGTAATCATCACCAACAGAATACAAGAGATAGAAGAGAGAATCTCAGAGGCAGAAGATACCATAGAGAACACTGACACAACCATCAAAGAAAATATAGAACGCAAAAAACTCCTAACCCCAACTGTCCAGGAAAACCAGGACACAATGAGAAGATCAAACCTCAAAATAATAGGTATAGAAGAGAGCAAGGATTCCCAAGTTAAAGTGCCAGTAAGTATCTTCAACAAAATTATAGAAGAAAACTTACCTAACCTAAAGAAAGAGATTCCCATAAATATACAAGAACCCTACAAAACACCAAATAGATTGAAGAGAAAAGAAATTCCACATTTCACGTTATAGTCAAAACACAAAATGCACAAAACAAAGAAAGAATAAGATCAAGTAACATATACATGCAGACTATCAAAATTACACCAGTCTTCTCACTAGATTATGAAAGCCAGAAGATCCTGGACAGATGTCATACAGACCTTAAGGGAACACAAATGCCAGTCCAGGATACTATATCCAGTAAAACTCTCAATTACCATAGACAGAGAAACAAAGATATTCCATGGAAAACCTAATTTATACAATATGTTTCCACAAATCCAGCCTTACGAAGGATACTAGATTGAAAACTCCAATACAAGGAGGGAAACTATACCCTAGAAAGAGAAAGAAAAAAACAAAGAGAGCCACACAAACATAATTCCATCCCTAACAACAAAAATAACAGGAAACAAAAATCACTATCTTACTGTCAATTAACATCAATGGACTCAATTCCAAATAAAAAGACAAAGACTAACAGACAGGATACTTAAAGAGGACCAGCATTTTGCTGCATATAGGAAACACACCTCAGTGATAAAGACAGACTTTTCCTAAGAGTAAAAAGCTGGAAAACAATATTAAAGCAAATCATCCCAAGCAACAAGTTGGGGTAGCCATTCTAATATCGAATGAAATCTACATTCAACCAAAGTTACCAAAAAAGTTAAGGAAGGACACTACATATTAATCAAAGTAAAAATCCAGCAAGATGAACTCTTAGTCCTGCATATCTGTGCTCCAAATGCATGGTCACCCACCCTCATAAAAGAAATCATACTAAAGTTGAAAGCACTCATTGCACCTCACACAATAATAGTGAAAGACTTCAGCACCCAAGTCTCAGTAATAGACAGATCGTGAAAATAGAAACTAAACAGGACATTGAGAAACTAATAAAGTTATGAACCAAATGAATTTATCAGCTATCTATAGCATATTTCATCATAAAACACAGGAATATACCTTCTTCTCAGCATCTAATAGTACCTTCTCCAGGACTGATCATATAATCAGTCATAATAAAGGCCTCAACACATACAAGAAGATTGAAATAATCCCATGTATCCTAGCAGATCACCACAGACTAAGGATGGTCTTCAATAACAAAAATGGCAGAAAGCCCATGTACAAATGGAAATAAAACAATAATAACTTGGAAAGGAAGAAATAACGAAAGAAATTAAAGACATTTTACAATTTAATGAAAATAAAGACACAACATACGCAGACCTATAGGACACGATGAAAGCGGTGCTGAGGGGAAAGCTCATAGCTCTAAGTACCTGCAAAAAGAAAGTGGAGACAACATATACTAGCAGCTTGACAGCACACTTAAGAGCTCTAGAACAAAAAGAAACAAATACAACCAAGAGGAGAGATGGCAGGAAATTATCAGACTCAGGGATGAAAATAACCAAGTAGAAACAAAAAGAACTATATAAGAATCAACAAGACGATAGGTAAGATCAAACGATAAGTAAACCCTTAGCCAGACTAACCAGAGGGCACAGAGTGTGTATTCAAATTAACAAAAATCAGAAAGGGAAAGAGAGACATTAAAACAGAAACTGAGGAAATTCCACAACTCATCAGATCCCACTATAAAAGCCTATGCTCAACAAAAGTGATAAATCTGGTTGAAATGGACAATATTCAAATGGATACCAGGTACCAAAGTTAAATCAAGATCAGATAAACCATCTAAATAGTTCCATAGCTCCTAAAGAAATAGAAGCATTTATTTAAAGTCTTCCAACCAAACAAACCCATGACCAGATGGCTTTGGTGCAGAATTCTATCAGATCTTCACAGAAGACCTAACACCAATGTAGTCCAAAATATTCCACAAAATAAAAACAGAAGGAACACTACCCAATTCCTTTTATGAAGCCACAATTATGCTTATACATAAATCACACAAAGACACAACAAAAAGAACTTCAGACCAATTTCCCTTATGAATATCAAAGCAAAAATACTCAATAAAATTCTCACAAACTGAATCCAAGAACACGTCAAAATGATCATCCACCATGATTAAGTAGGCTTCATCCCAAAGATGCAGGGATGGTTCAATACAGAGAAATCCATCAACATAATCTACCATATAAAAAACTCAAAGAATAAAAACCACATGAACATCTCATTAGATGCTAGGAAATCATTTGGCAAAATTCACCACCCCTTCCTATTAAAAGTCTTGGAAAGATCAGCAATTCAAGGCCAATGACTAAGCATTGTAAAAGCAATATATAGCAAACCAGTAACCAACATCAAACCAAATGAAGAAAAACTTGAAGCAATTCCACTAAAATCAGGGACTAGACAAGGCTGGCCACTTGCTCCCTATGAATTCAATATAGTACTCGAAGTCCTAACCACTAAAATCAGACAACAAAGGAGGTCAAAAAGATTCAAATTGGAAAGAAAGAAGTCAAACAATCACTATTTGCAGATGATATGATAGTATACTTAAGTGACCACAGAAGTTCTACCAGAGAACTTCTAAGCCTGTCTGTCAGTTGGAGGTCAGCATGTAGTTCAACGCATGCATATTGATCTATTCTTGTAGCCCTGTATAAAGCTCAAGTCCAATGGATCAAGGACATACACATAAAAACAGATATACTCAAACTAATAGAGGAAAGTTTGGGGAAGAGGCTCGAACACATGGGCACAGGGAAAATTTTCCTGAGCAGAACACCAATGGCTTCTGCTCTAAGGTCAAAAATCAATGAAAGGGACCTTGTAAAATTGCAAAGTTATGTAAGGAAGAGGACACTGTCATTAGCACAAAACAACAACCAACAAATTGGGAAAAGGTTTTTACCAATCCTACATATGATAGACAGCTAATATACATATTAGCTGTATATATATAGAAAGTACTCAAGAAGTTAGACTCTAGAGAATCAAATAACCCTATTAAAAATTAAAGGCATACAGAGCTAAACAAAGAATTCTCAGTTGATGAATATGGAATGGTTGAGACACACCTAAAGAAATGTTTACTGCAGTTAGTCATTAGGGAAATGCACATCAAAGCAACCCTGGTATCTAACTCATACCAGTGAGAATGGCTAAAATCAAAATCCCAGGAGACAGCAGATGCTGGCAAAGATATGGAGAAAGAACGCTCCTCCATTGTTGGTGGGATTGTAACCTGGTACAACCACTCTGAAAATTAGTCTGAAGGTTCCTCAGAAAATTGGACATAATAGTACCAGAGGATGCAGCTATACCACTCCTGTCCATATACCCAAAAATTGCTGCAACATATATCAAGAACATGTGATACACTATGTTCATACCAGCCTTATTTATCATAGTCAGGAGGAGGAAATAACCCAGATGTCCTTCAATGGAGGAATGGATACAGAAAATGTGGTTCATTTACACAATGGGGTACTACTCAGCTATCAAATACAGTGACTTCATGAAATTCATAGGCAAATGGATGGAACTAGAACATATCATCCTGAGAGATGTAACCTAATTACAAAATATATACATGGTATATACTCACTGATAAGTGGATATTAGCCCACAAGTTACAATCAACATACCATATGAAGATCAAGAAGAATGTCCAAAGTGCAGATCCAGTCTTTCTTAAAAGGTAGAACCAAAATATTCATAGGAGAAGACAAAGTTTGGAGCAGACACTGAAGAAATGGCCATTCAGAGTCTGTTCCACCTGAGGATCCCATATATATATAATCAGCCATCAAACCAAGACAATATTTCTGATGCCAAGGTGTGCAAGCTGACTGGAGCCTGATACATTTGTCTCCTATTAAC
The DNA here is from genome assembly GCF_021556685.1 of Rattus norvegicus. NCBI lineage: Eukaryota > Metazoa > Chordata > Mammalia > Rodentia > Muridae > Rattus > Rattus norvegicus. The sequence continues at coordinate 42,269,035 of NC_141553.1, forward strand.
CTCTGACCAAGCATTACAATGCAGAGGTGGATGCTCACAGACAACCATTGAAACAAGAACAGGGTCCATATTGGAGAAGTTAGAGAAAGGATTGAAGGAGCTGAAGGGGCTTGCAACCCCATAAGAACAACAATACCAACCAACCAGAGCTCCCAGGGACTGAACTACCATCCAAAAGTAGTGCACTTAAAGTCACAGAGACCATAACATCATACTTTAAGCCTTCATAGGCTTATCCAGACAAAATTCCAGCATTGATAAGAGTAAGTAGACACGAAGTCCCACCTTTAAACAAGGAATTATTTGAATTTGATACTTCTCACAAAAGGAAAAGGATAACTTCTTCAATGAAGTATCTGTATATTCCAAAATTCCCAGTTGGACTCCTACCTTTTAGTAGCTGAACAATTTAAAACAGATTCCACAGTTTTATATATTTAGTTTTGCTCTATCTATCTATCTATCTATCTATCTATCTATCTATCTATCTATCTATCATCTATCATCTATCTATTTATCATCTATTTTTTGTGTGTGCTTTAATTTTGTTTTGGTATTTTTGAGGGTTGTTTTTGTATGTTTATTTTGACTTTTTTAATAGAGAGAAAGTTCATGAACTTTGGTATCTTGTGTGGTCAAGAAAATCTCTATTAAGTTGGCTAAGAGTAAAGACTATGATTCATAGTATTCTATAAAATATTAAATAAAAACAAAACCATCAAATATTGAAATAAAAGTAATCAAGGACTCTAGAGAGATTAAAAAGTACTTTCTAAACTTAGAGTATTAAATGATTTATACAATTTGACAATGTTTTCCTACAATGTGTTTTCATAGAATAAGTTATAATTTACAAGTTACAATAAGTTAGCAAATTCAATATCCTTGCTATGACAGAATCTCAGGGAGGTAAGACCACTTCAATGGAGGAAGTTTCATCTTAAACTGTGTTAAATAAGATTAATAAATAGAAACCTGCAGATCCCGGCCCGCAGCAGCTCTCTGCTCCCAAATCCTGTGGGAGAGAGACCTCACCGCCTGGTCAGGTGGGCACTCCTGAGGCAGCAGAGCAGAAAAGACCACCAACACTGCCCACCCCTGCCCACATCCCTGGCCCAAGAGGAAACTGTATACGGCCTCTGGGTTCCCATAGAGGAGGGCCCAAGAGCAGCAGGACCGCTGCGCCTGAGACACCCCCATAACCTGAAGAGAGCTACCGGATAAACAGTTCTCTGCACCCAAATCCCATGGGAGGGAGAACTAAACCTTCAGAGCGGCAGACACGCCTGGGAAATCAGAAGAGACGGCACTCTGCACACATTTCTGACGCCAGAAGAAAACACCCCACGAGCAAACTTGAGCCTCGGGACCACAGGTAAGACCAACTTTTCTGCTGCAAGTGACCTGCCTGGTGAACTCCAGAAACAGGCACACAGGAACAGCTGAAGACCTGTAGAGAGGAAAAACTACACCCCTGAAAGCAGAACACTCTGTCCCCATAACTGGCTGAAAGAAAACAGGAAAACAGGTCTACAGCACTCCTGACACACAGGCTTATAGGACAGTCTAGCCACTGTCAGAAAGAGCAGAAGAAAGTAACACTAGAGATAATCTGATGGCAAGAGGCAAGCGCAGGAACCCAAGCAACAGAAACCAAGACTACATGGCACCATCGGAGCCCAGTTCTCCCACCAAAGCAAACACGGAATATCCAAACACACCAGAAAAGCAAGATATAGTTTAAAAATCATATTTGATCATGATGCTGGAGGACTTCAAGAAAGACAGGAAGAACTCCCTTAGAGAACAAGTAGAAGCCTACAGAGAGGAATCGCAAAAATCCCTGAAAGAATTCCAAGAAAACACAATCAAACAGTTGAAGGAATTAAAAATGGAAATAGAAGCAATCAAGAAAGAACATATGGAAACAACCTTGGATATAGAAAACCAAAAAAAGAGACAAGGAGCTGTAGATACAAGCTTCACCAACAGAATACAAGAGATGGAAGAGAGAATCTCAGGAGCAGAAGATTCCATAGAAATCATCGACTCAACTGTCAAAGATAATGTAAAGCGGAAAAAGCTACTGGTCCAAAACATACAGGAAATCCAGGACTCAATGAGAAGATCAAACCTAAGGATAATAGGTATAGAAGAGAGTGAAGACTCCCAGTAAATATCTTCAACAAAATCATAGAAGAAAACTTTCCTAACCTAAAGAAAGAGATACCCATAAGCATACAAGAAGCCTACAGAACTCCAAATAGACTGGACCAGAAAAGAAACTCCTCCCGTCACATAGTAGTCAAAACACCAAACACACAAAATAAAGAAAGAATATTAAAAGCAGTAAGGGAAAAAGGTCAAGTAACATACAAAGGCAGAACTATCAGAATCACACCAGACTTTTCGCCAGAAATTATGAAAGCCAGAAGATCCTGTACAGATGTCATACAGACCTTAAGAGAACACAAATGCCAGCCCAGGTTACCGTATCCTGCAAAACTCTCAATTAACATAGATGGAGAAACCAAGATATTCCATGACAAAACCAAATTTACACAATGTCTTTCTACAAATCCAGCACTACAAAGGATAATAAATGGTAAAGCCCAACATAAGGAGGCAAGCTATACCCTAGAAGAAGCAAGAAACTAATCATCTTGGCAACAAAACAAAGAGAATGAAAGCACACAAACATAACCTCACATCCAAATATGAATATAACAGGAAGCAATAATCACTCTTCCTTAATATCTCTCAACATCAATGGCCTCAACTCCCCAATAAAAAGATATAGATTAACAAACTGGATACGCAACGAGGACCCTGCATTCTGCTGCCTACAGGAAACACACCTCAGAGACAAAGACAGACATTACCTCAGAGTGAAATGCTGGAAAACAAATTTCCAAGCAAATGGTCGGAAGAAGCAAGCTGGAATAGCCATTCTAATATCAATTAAACCCAATTTTCAACTAAAAGTCATCAAAAAAGATAAGGAAGGACACTTCATATTCATCAAAGGAAAATCCACCAAGATGAGCTCTCAATCCTAAATATCTATGCCCCAAATACAAGGCCACCTACATACGTAAAAGAAAACTTACTAAAGCTCAAAACACACATTGCACCTCACACAATAATAGTAGGAGATTTCAACACCCCACTCGCATCATTGGACAGATCATGGAAACAGAAATTAAACAGAGACGTAGACAGACTAAGAGAAGTCATGAGCCAAATGGACTTAACAGATATTTATAGAACATTCTATCCTAAAACAAAAGGATATACCTTCTTCTCAACTCCTCATGGTACTTTCTCCAAAATTGACCATATAATTGGTCAAAAAACGGGCCTCAACAGGTACAGAAAGATAGAAATAATCCCATGCATGCTATCAGACCACCACGGCCTAAAACTGGTCTTCAATAACAATAAGCAAAGAATGCCCACATATCCGTGGAAATTGAACACTGCTCTACTCAATGATAACCTGGTCAAGGAAGAAATAAAGAAAGAAATTAAAGACTTTTTAGAATTTAATGAAAATGAAGGTACAACATACCCAAACTTATGGGACACAATGAAAGCTGTGCTAAGAGGAAAACTCATAGTGCTGAGTGCCTGCAGAAAGAAAGAGGAGAGAGCATATGTCAGCAGCTTGACAGCACACCTAAAAGCTCTAGAACAAAAAGAAGCAAATACACTCAGTTGGAGTAGAAGGCAGGAAATAATCAAACTCAGAGCTGAAATCAAACAAGTAGAAACAAAAAGGACCATAGAAAGAATCAACAGAACCAAAAGTTGGTTCTTTGAGAAAATCAACAAGATACATAAACCCTTAGCCAGACTAACGAGAGGACACAGAGTGTGTCCAAATTAACAAAATCAGTAATGAAAAGGGAGACATAACTACAGATTCAGAGGAAATTCAAAAAATCATCAGATCTTACTATAAAAGCCTATATTCAACAAAACTTGAAAATCTGCAGGAAATGGACAATTTCCTAGACAGATACCAGGTACCGAACTTAAATCAGGAATAAATAAACCAGTTAAACAACCCCATAACTCCTAAGGAAATAGAAGCACTCATTAAATGTCTCCCAACCAAAAAGAGCCCATGTCCAGACGGGTTTAGTGCAGAATTCTATCAGATCTTCATAGAAGACCTCATACCAATACTATCCAAACTATACCACAAAACTGAAAGAGATGGAGCGCTACCGAATTCCTTCTCTGAAGCCACAATTACTCTTATACCTAAACCACACAAAGACCCAACAAAGAAAGAGAACTTCAGACCAATTTCCCTTATAAATATCGACGGAAAAATACTCAATAAAATTTTGGCAAACCGAATCTAAGAGCACATCAAAACAATCATCCACCATGATCAAGTAGGCTTCATCCCAGGCATGCAGGGATGGTTTAATATACGGAAAACCATCAACGTGATCCATTATATAAACAAAGTGAAAGATCAAAACCACATGATCATTTCATTAGATGCTGAGAAAGCATTTGACAAAATTCAACACCCCTTCATGATAAAAGTCCTGGAAAGAATAGTAATTCAAGGCCCATACCTAAACATAGTAAAAGCCATATACAGCAAACCATTTACTAACATTAAAATAAATGGAGAGAAACTTGAAGCAATCCCACTAAAATCAGGGACTAGACAAGGCTGCCCACTCTCTCCCTACTTATTCAATATAGTTCTTGAAGTTCTAGCCAGAGCAATGAGACAACAAAGGAGGTCAAGGGAATACAGATCAGAAAAGAAGAAGTCAAAATATCACTATTTGCAGATGATATAATAGTATATTTAAGTGATCCCAAAAGTTCCACCAGAGAACTACTAAAACTGATAAACAACTTCAGCAAAATGGCTAGGTATAAAATTAACTCAAATAAATCAATTGCCTTCCTCTACACAAAAGAGAAACAAGCCGAGAAAGAAATTAGGGAAACGACACCCTTCATAATAGACCCAAATAATATAAAGTACCTCGGTGTGACTTTAACCAAGCAAGTAAAAGATTTGTTCAATCAGAACTTCAAGACTCTGAAGAAAGAAATTGAAGAAGACCTCAGAAGATGGAAAGATCTCCCATGCTCATGGATTGGCAGGATTAATATAGTAAAAATGGCCATTTTACCAAAAGCGATCTACAGTTTCAATGCAATCCCCATCAAAATACCAATCCAATTCTTCAAAGAGTTAGACAGAACAATTTGCAAATTCATCTGGAATAACAAAAAACCCAGGATAGCCAAAACTATCCTCAACAATAAAAGGATTTCAGGAGGAATCACTGTCCCTGAACTCAAGCAGTATTACAGAGCAATAGTGATAAAAACTGCATGGTATTGGTACAGAGACAGACAGATAGACTAATGGAACAGAATTGAAGACCCAGAAATTAACCCACACACCTATGGGCACTTGATTTTTGACAAAGGAGCCAAAACCATCCAATGGAAAAAAGATAGCATTTTCAGCAAATGGTGCTGGTTCAACTTGAGGTCAACATGTAGGAGAATGCAGATCGATCCATGCTTATCACCCTGTACAAAGCTTAAGTCCAAGTGGATCAAGGACCTCCACATCAAACCAGACACATTCAAACTAATAGAAGAAAAACTAGGCAAGCATCTGGCACACATGGGCACTGGAAAAAATTTCCTGAACAAAAAACCAATGGGTTATGCTCTAAGATCAAGAATTGACAAATGGGATCTCATAAAACTGCAAAGCTTTTGTAAGGCAAAAGACACTGTGGTTAGGACAAAACGGCTACCAACAGATTGGGAAAAGATCTTTACCAATCTTACAACAGATAGAGGCCTTATATCCAAAATATACAAAGAACTCAAGAAGTTAGACCGCAGGGAGACAAATAACCCTATTGAAAAATAGGGTTCAGAGCTAAACAAAAAATTCACAACTGAGGAATGCCGAATGGCTGAGAAACACCTAAAGAAATGTTCAACATCTTTAGTCATAAGGGCAATGCAAATCAAAACAACCCTGAGATTTCACCTCACACCAGTGAGAATGGCTAAGATCAAAAACTCAGGTGACAGCACATGCTGGCGAGGATGCGGAGAAAGAGGAACACTCCTCCATTGTTGGTGGGATTGCAGACTGGTACAACCATTCTGGAAATCAGTCTGGAGGTTCCTCAGAAAATTGCACATTGAACTGCCTGAGGATCCAGCTATACCTCTCGAATATTACTCAGCTGTCAAAAACAATGACTTTATGAAATTCGTAGGCAAATGGTAGGAACTGGAAAATATCATCCTGAGTGAGGTAACCCAATCACAGAAAAACACACATGGTATGCACTCATTGATAAGTGGCTATTAGCTCAAATGCTTGAATTACCCTAGATGCCTAGAACAAATGAAACTCAAGACGGATGATCAAAATGTGAATGCTTCACTCCTTCTTTAAAAGGGGAACAAGAATACCCTTGGCAGGGAATAGAGAGGCAAAGATTAAAACAGACACAGAAGGAACACCCATTCAAAGCCTGCCCCACCTGTGGCCCATACATATACAGCCATCCAATTAGACAAGATGGATGAAGCAAAGTGCAGGCTGACAGGAGCCAGATGTAGATCGCTACTGAGAGACACAGCCAGAATACAGCAAACACAGAGGCGAATGCCAGCAGCAAACCACTGAACTGAGAATAGGACCCCCGTTGAAGGAATCAGAGAAAGAACTGGAAGAGCTTGAAGGGGCTCGAGTCCCCATATGTGCAACAATGCCAAGCAACCAGAGCTTCCAGGAACTAAGCCACTACCTAAAGACTATACATGGACTGACCCTGGACTCTGACCTCATAGGTAGCAATGAATATCCTAATAAGAGCACCAGTGGAAGGGGAAGCCCTGGGTCCTGCTAAGACCGAACCCCCAGTGAACTAGATTGTTGCGGGGAGGGCGGCAATGGGGGGAGGGTGGGGAGAGGATCACCCATAAGGAAGGGGTGGGGGATGGGGAATGTTTGCCCGGAAACCGGGAAAGCGAATAATACTCGAAATGTATACAAGAAATACTCAAGTTAATAAAAAAAAGAAAGAAATGTAAATAAGAAATACTCAAGTTAATAAAAAAAATAATGTAGGCTATAGCTTTGTCACCTTAAGGGTAGTCCTGAAGGGGTATTGAACTTTGTCAAAGGCCTTTTATATATCTATTGAGATAACCATATAGTTTGTTTTGAAATAAATTTATATGTTGTATTAAAAAAATTAATAAATAAACCTTCATTGAGATAGTAAGTGTAATTTATCTTCCCAGAATTCCACCTCTAACATAGTTGCTACAAGTCAAGCCATCCTGAAGTACTAATGTCTTTCTGTATTCAGAAAGGCTTAACTATTCTTTGTTCTTCAATTCTATTTATATTTTGGATGTTGGTCAGAACTAAAAAAATCATTACATGGTACATTGGGTTTCCTTACTCTTCACTAAAGCATACCTACAAATCTGGGAGCTGTATGCTATCATGCATATCACCCTCATGCTAGCTTAACTCAAAGGGCTTGGCTTTTCTTTTCTCCTCTTTACAATTTCTGAGTGGCATATGAGACAACTCATCCATGCTAGGCTTTTTCTTTAAAATTCCAGTAGAATTATCCTTATGTATCATTTCAATCTTTTTTTTTTATCTTTTACTAATGAAACTCAAACTCCAGGGAGTAGACTCCAATTTCCACAGTATCATCTGGTAATTCCTCTGAACACCCCAAATTTTCAGTAGGAGAATGCATGTGAAATAATAAGAGATGGGTTTGCAAGGAGAACTAAGATCTACTGGTGTCCTGAAAGGTTCTACATATGAACTAGGCTGCATTAGGTATGCTCACATGCTTAAAGAAATGCCAACAGGATGGTTATAGACAATTTAAACCATGCGTTTTGTCAAAGGCCATAATGTACATTGGATCACGAAAGGCCTTTTAACTGAATCAGGAGTTCATGAGAGTTATAAATGTTAATACACCAAACTATTTCTTTTCAATTAAATACCATTCCTTGCATGCATGTCTGAAGTATAGGAGACAAAATTAAAAATTAGTAAACCTATGACATTTGGGGAAATAGATTGGTAGATATAAGCAACCAACTAATATATCCTATGAAGAAAAGTTAGAAAATATCCCTGACATTGGCGTTTGTCCTCAAAGTGGTACAGACAAATTAGTTTGAGATGACATATGGCTAGAGAACTTCTGAACTCACACAACAGCCTAACCTGGCTTGAATTCAATATATACCAAGTTCTATTCAACTCTGTCCCTGGGGGTACACCTTGTTTTTTGGTACAGTGTCTATATTCATTCAGTCTGTCATTTGGGCTGCTATTCTGAGAAAATATGCATCTACACATTATTTTAAATAGGTAATGGGACTTGATGTTGCAGGAGCCCTGAAATCACAAAAGTGGTCAGTCAGAGGTGAATGTTCTGTGAGAAACATAACACTTAAATGTCAGCATCAAAATTATTAAATCCTTGAATGTCAAATATTCATTTCAGAAATACTTACATAACAGTTATAGAAGATGCCTTTTCAAAGTTCACATTCCTTGCTTCCCTATTCACTATTTTATCTTTAGGCAGTATCTGTCAATTAGCATTATGAAAAAAATTAATTATGGTTCTCTATGTATTCTAAAATATAAACATTTCCACACTTGGTACAACAATTCAAGAATAGGAATCCCTTAAAGGTCAAGTTCAAAATCAAAACAAAAGGAAACAAAACAAAATCAAAATCAAAAGGCATCAAAAACTCAGAACTCCTTTTAACAACACACATTAGTATGGAAAAGTTGAAGATACTATTCTTATAATTATCAACATATTTATGAATGTTATATTCTCACCAAACCTAGGCCTATGATACCACTACAGAGTCTACTTGTGTCTATGAAATGTACTATAATGTATCAAATTAAAGTAAAGTGAGAAGAAACAATGCTTTATTTTTCAAAATAGAAATATATAGAGGTCCACAGAAATCTAACAAAAATGAAAAATTGTGTACTACTTTCAAGTATGGCCATATCAAATGTTAACAGGCACAGGCAGAGTGTCCTTCTTATTTATGTTGTTCATCCCTCAAGGAAATATTATTTACTAATTAATCTATTTGTTCTTATCTATCTGTGAATTTTTTTAAAGTTTTGGAGAACACAATAAATACTCAACTACCTACCCACTGGGTTTTAAGTGACTGGGAAACACACTTAAAAACTTACATCTTTAGTCAAATAAAAATATTTTGTATATGATTAAGAAGTTTAAGTTCATGTTTAATATATATATTACAGGTAAGGCTAGGACGATAAATAGACATACATATTCACTTCATTACTGCCATATATCCCATTATGTGAAAGCAAGGGATGATAGAACAGGAAGAAAATGAAAGCAAAATGGGCAGTTGGAGTGAACAGGTAGAGAGAGAGAGAGAGGGAAAGAAAGAGAGAAAGAGAATTTAGTGACCATAACACCATTAAGAACAAGAAAATACTAGTAATATATAAATCATATGTTAAAGATATCTGAGAGAAGAAAGTTGTTTTAAATATTTTATATAAAGTTTCAATAAGATTTAAATAATTTAAAAATTTAAAATAATTTCTAATAATAGACGACCAGGCATTATAAATGTTCAATAATATTAAATATGAGGTATTGTATGTGACATTAAGTACAAATAGATGAATAAGGGTTAGTGACAGATGTGAACTTCATAGGCCTTATTTAACATTTTTTGTGTTTTTCTTTCTAATTTTCCTCAGACTATTCAGTCTTAGTATATCCAGACATAGTTGAAATAGCTATCCTCCCAATGCCTTTAATTATACTGTCATGTAAATTAGTAGGAGCTGATTGGTTAGACCTGGCTTTTAATTAATTTTTAATTTTTGTGCCACTGAGAGTTTAGACTAAGTTAAAATGATACTATAAATCCAATTTAAAATAATCTTCCACATATGCTAAGGCTTAGGGTATATAGACTTTACTAACTCTGACAATTATCTGTGAGACATACACAGAAGAAGAAATCTTAATATTTTAACAGGAAAGTTTTAGATGATAATATAGTTTTTTTAAAGGTTATATGTGTCTTCGAAATGCTTTGTATAACTGGAAGACAAAATTCACAAGATCTGATTTATACCCACTTCTACAAAAATTAATGTTTATAAAACTATAGAAAATGTCTTACATTTTAAAATTATCTGCTGAAGATGTTCACTATTGAAGATTAAGCTCATGTGTTCAAGCAAAGAATTTGAATAAGACTAAGATAAAAAACTAATAAATTTGTAGAATATAATGTTTATTTTTCCATTCATATGGCAATAAAATTTATTTTTGTAAATAGAGCAGAGAAAGTGATGTAATTGTATCACTAACACCTATAGTTTTCTTTTTATTGTACCTTCAGTTACGCTTCTCAGATAAGGAAGTGTTCATTAATAAAGCAAGGCTTGTCCATCATTTTTCCAGCCACCCATATAATTATATATCATCTGTTTGCATGTGTTTCTATCTATCTGGCTGCTTATATTCTACCCTGTCTTTGTCTTCTTGTACATATTTAAGAACACATTATAAATTTTATCAATATATAAATCTGACTGGTCCTAAACTTACTTATAGTAATAATGTTTTCAGCTTACATATACAATGTTTTATGAGAAAAGTAAAGTGATTAAGATAAATTTGGCAACAAGTAATAACTATTCATTGATTACAGTTTGAAAAGAAGAGTAAAAATCATGACAGTGCCATGATAGGTTATTACAGGGAGGCTTCTGCGTATTTTTATTGCAACACATGCCCTGTACATAGTGTATTACTCTCCAGTATTCTAAACAGAATATTCATTAACTCTCCTAATTGATATTGCATGTAGAACAAGGGTTTTCCACTCCCCATGAGTTTGTTTAACAATATAATTCACTCAGAAAGTCATCCATGCTACTGCCTTCACAGCAATGTAAAATTCTCCCCAGTGAATAGCAGGTAATTATTTTTCTAGAGTTGAGTTGGACAATAATCTGTGTGTAAACAAGAAATTCTTAGGCAGTCTGTTGATGATTGTTAATTAATTTCTCCCATTGATGTAATGTACAAATTCATTTAGACGCTGTGAAATGTATGAAATATTAATTACATTCTAGAGGTTTCAAAGCACCGGAGAATGATTTTTAAAAAGTGGCCATTGATAAGCTTTTAATTGCCATCCTTTCAATTGAGCTATTATGTTTGCATGACACTTTATTTTTCATTAGTTGTCTGCCAGTTTATAATATGGTTGTTAATTGAAGTAGAAATGGAAAGTGGAAAGTTTGTTTTCCCAGCTGCATACTTGGTATGCCTGAGTTATCCAGAAAGACAAATAAAAACATAGCTGTAATCACATTGTATTTTTAAAGCTAACAAGACTGACACGATAAAAGAAAATCCATGACAACAGGAAGAAGAATATAATCCAGTCCCAGGTAACTGTTTTTCTGTAACCTTTCATTAATGGTGAGAAGTCAGATAGTTCCATTATCAACTGTGGAGAGTGGCCAAGTGAATATAATCATTTTACAGTCATACAGTATAAAGGCATTGACATAGAAATAATTTGATTATCTTTTTCTATTCAAAGATAAAATAACCACACTCAAGAACAAATATTGTCCCATCTGCTTTCCAATGCGTAACCTTGAGAGAACTTTACTATTGAAATCACTTAACCATGTGTAAAAATGGTCATTGATTTGAACATTGTAGAACTAATATTATGTTTTAAATCTAACATATTCAAACCAGAGTTAGAAGATATCTATAGTTAATTGATGGCCTATTTCTATACAAGCTAATAGATGACTATTATGTGCATTGTGTTTAAAATATATGTGTTTGATTACATTGCAAACCAAATGTAATAAAATCCTGTCTAGGACTGAAATTATACTGCCCCTGTTTTCACTTAGGACCAACCTTTTACATATTTTGGAATAAAACTTTAAAATTATCCTCAGGTAAAAGATATGCAGCAGTTATTACATTCTTTGCAATGTTGATATTAAAACTTCACTATCACTCTTAAGATGTGTCACTCTGCCAAGACAATTATTGAGGAAATGATAGTTAAAATATGGCTGATTACTCACACTGATTGACAATCCATTTCCAATTAAAAATAGGTATATATTTGGACTTTACAATTAAAGACTATTACCCAATAACACAATTATTATTTCATAAGTAAGAATGTCTCTTTCTTTCTTTAATATTTTTTAAACTCCAGATTTTATCTGTCTCCAGGTCACTGACTATTTCACATCCCATACTTTACCCACCTCTGTCTCCATGAGGACTTCCCCATCCACCCACCCTCCACCCCACCAAACCTCACCACTCCATGGGCCTCCAGTCTCTTGAAGGTTAGGCACATCTTAGACTGAGTACAGAACAGGAAGTCCTCAGCTGCATATGTGTTGGGGACATCATATCAACTGGTGTATGCTGCCTGGTTTGTGGCCCAGTGTCTGAGAGATCTTGGGGGTCCAGGGTAGTTGAGACTGCTGGTCCTTCTACAGGGTCATGCTTCTCCTGCTTGTGACTCTTTCCCCTGCTTTTAGGCATCTCTCAGAAGACAGTCATGCTAGGCTGCTGTCTGTACGCACAACAGAGCATCAGTAAATGTCAGGAGCCTCCTGTTGAGCTGGATACCAATTTGGGTCTGTCACTGGAACTCTTTTACCTCGGGATCTTCTCCATTTTTGTCCCTGCAGTTCTTTGAGAAAGGAACAATTATGAGTCCGAATTTTTAACTGAGGTATGGCAACCTCATCCCTCCACTTGATGCCCTGTCTTTCTACTGGAGGTGGGCTCTACAATGTCCCTCTCCCCACTTTAGGACATTTCATCTAAGGTCCCTCCCTTGTATCCTGAGACTCTATCACCTTCTAGGTCTCTGGAACATTCTAGAGGGTCCCCCCACCTTCTGCGTTCTGAGGTCTGTTTTCATTCTGCTTTCCATAAGGGCTTTGGTCCTTTTCCCCACTTAGTACCTATTGATTTTGTCCTCTTTTCCTCACAGTATCCTTTCCTACCAATGTCCTTCCCTCCCTCACCCCTCCTTTAATTGCTTTCTTCTTTTGCTGAATTGAGGCATCCTCACTTGGGCCCTTCTGCTTGTTAACCTTTTTGAATTTTGTGGACTTTTTTGGCTAATAACCGCTTATTAGTGAGTACATATCATGCATGTCCTTTTGGGTCTGAGTTACCTTACTTAGGATGATAATTTTTGTTCCTTTCATTTGCCTGCAAAGTCAGGATGTCCTTGTTCTTAATAGTTGAGTAGCATTCCACTGTGTAAATGAACCACACATATAAGTATTTATTCTTCTGTTGTGGGACATCTGGGTTGTTCCCAGTTTCTGACTATCACAAACAAGGCTGCTATGCCATAGTGGAAAACATGCCCCTGTGGCATGGTGGGGCAGCATTTGGGCTATTCCAAGAGTAGATCTATTTCCAATTTTCTAAGGAATCTGCAGATGGATTTACAGAATGGTTATAGCAGTTTGCAATCTCACTAGCAATGGAGGAGTGTTTCTCTTTCTCTACATCCTCTCCAACATGTGCTGTCACCTGAGGTTTTGATCTTAGCTATTTTGATTTTTCTCAGAGTCATTTTGAGTTGAATTTCCCTGATCACTAAGGACTTTGAAAATTGCTTTGAACAATGCTTCTCAGCTCTTCTAGATTCCTCTGTTATGAATTCTCTGTTTAATTCTGTACCCCATTTTTGATTAGGTTGTCTGGGTTTTGGGTGCTTAGCTTCTTGAGTTCTTTATATACTTTGGATATTAGCCCTCTATCAGATGTGAGGTTAATGAAGATTTTTCCTAATCTGTAGGTTGCCAATTTTCCTATTGACAGTGTCCTTTGCCTTACAGAAGATTTCCAGTTTTACTAGGTCCCATTTATGAATTCTTAATCTTAGAGCATGAGTCACTGGAGTTCTGTTTAGGAAATTTTTCCCTATGCCAACAATTTCAAGGATCTTTCCCACTTTCTTTTCTATTAGATTCAGTGTCTCTGATTTTATGTTGAGGTCCTAGATCCACTTTGACTTGAGCGTTGTGCAAGTTGACAAATATAGATCTATTTTCATTTTTCTACATACAGACTGACAGTTAGACCAGCACCATTTAATGAAGATGCCTCCTTTTTTCCATTGCATGTTTTTGGCTTCTTTGTCAAAGCTTAAGTGTCCAAAAGGGTGTGGTTTTATCTCTGGGTCTTAAATTCTATTCCACTTATTAACCTGTCTGTCTCCGTACCAATACCATGCAGTTTTTAATCACTATTTCTCTGTAGTATTTCTTGAGGTCATGGATGTTGATTCCCTCAGCAGCTCTTTTATTCTTAAGAATTGTTTTCCCTATTCCGTTTTTTTTTCTGCCTTTGCAGATGAATTTGAGATTTGCTCTTTCCATGTCTTTGAAAAATTGAGGTGGGATTTTGGTGGGGATTGCATTGACTCTGGAGATTGCCTTTTGTAGGATGGCAATTTTTACTCTGTTAATTCTTCCAATCCTTGAGCATGGGAAATAGCTCTGTTTTATGAATTCTTTAATTTTTTCTTGGGATACTTGAAATTATTAAAAAATGCTTTATTCTCTTTATGAAACCAGAAGTTGTTTATCATGGTAAATAGAACTAAGCTCCTGGTTTTCTTTTATTTTCCATTTATTTTTATTGGGTTTTTTAAATTTATGTACATTTCAAAGTTAATCTCTTTCCTGCATTCCCATCCATAAACCTCCTATCCCCCTCCAACCCATTCTTCTTTGATAGCATTTCTCTACACAACCACCCACCTCTTCTTGTCCATACACATCCACACAACCCTGCCCACCTCCCCAACTTGAGATTCCCCTATATTGAGGGGGTCCAGTCTTGGCAGGAACAAAGGCTTCTCCTACCATTGGTGCCCAACAAGGCCATCCTCTGCTAAATGCATCTGGATCCATGGGTATGTCCATGTATACTCTATATATAGTTGTTTAGTCCCTGGGAACTCTGGTTGGTTGGTATTGATGTCTTTAAGGGGTTGCAAACCCATTCAGCTCTTTCAATATTTTCAATCTTCCAATGGGGACCCAGTTCTCAGTTCAATGATTGCCTCTGTATTTGTTGTGCTCTGGCAGGGCCTCTCAGGAGACATCAATAAGGCTCCAGTCAGAATGCACTTCTTGGCATCAGCAATATTATCTGGGTTTGGTGGGTGTGTATGGGATGGATCCCCAAGTGAGGAAGTCTTTGGGTGGATGTTCCTTCAGTCTCTGCTCCAAACTTTGTCTCCATATTTCCTTGTATAAATATTTTTATTCACCCTTCTAAGAAGGACTGAGGCATCCACACTTTGGTCACTCTTCTTCTTGAACTTTGAGTGGTGTGTGAATTTATCTTGGGTAATCCAAGGTTTTGGGCTAATATCCACTTATCGATGAGTGTATGCCATGTGTGTATTCTTTTGTCATTAGATTACCTCACTCAGGAAGATATTTTCAAGTTCCATCCATTTGCCTATGAATTTCATGAAGTTATTTTCTTAATATATTCCATTGTGCAAATATACCACATTTTCTGTATCCATTCCTCTGCTGAAGGACATCTGGGTTCTTTCCAGCTTCTGGCTATTATAAATATGACTGCTATGAACATAGTGGAGCATGTTTCCTTCTTATATGTAGAACCATATTTTGCGTAGATGCCCAGGAGTCCTATAGTTGGGTGTCAGGTTTGACTATGTCCAATTTTCTAAGGAACCTCCAGACTGATTTCCAGAGTGGTTGCACCAGCTTTGAATCACACCAACAATGGAGAATGTTACTCTTTATTCACATCCTTGCCAGAATCTGTTGTTACCTGAATTTTTTATCTTAGCCATTCTGACTGATGTGAAGTAAATTCTCAGGGATGTTTTGATTAACATTTTCCTGGTGACTATGGATTTTGAACATTTCTTTAGGAGGTTCTCAGCCATTCCATATTCCTCAGGTGAGAATTCATTGTTTAGCTCTATACTCCATTTTTAATAGGGTTATTGATTCTATGAAGTCTAACTTCTTGAGTTCTTTGTATATATTGTATATTAGCCCTCCATCAGATGAAGGGTTTGTAAAGATCTTTTCTTAATCTGGTGGTTGCCCTTTGTCCTAATGACAGTGTCCTTTGCCTTACAGAAGCTTTTCAATTTCATGAAATCCCATTTGCCGATTCTTTATCTTAGAGCATAAACTATTGGTATTCTGTTCAGGAAATCTTTCCCAAGACCCATGTGTTCATGGCTCTTCACCACTTTTTCTTCTGTTACTTTGAGTGTATCTGGTTTTACATGGAGAGCCTTGATCCACTTGGACTTAAGCTTTGAACAGGGCAGAATGGGTCATTCTGCATTCTTCTACATGCTGACCACCAGTTGAACTGGTACCATTTGTTGAAAATGCTATCTTATTCACCTGAATGGTTTTAGCTCCTTTGTTAAAGATCAAGTGACCATAGATGTGTGGGCTCATTTCTGGGTCTTCAATTCTATTCCATTGATCCATCTGCCTGTCTATATTCCAATATCATACAGTTTTTTTATCATTATTGCTCTTAATACAGCCTGAAGTCAGGGATAGTGATATACCCCACAAGTTCTTTTATTGTTGAGAACAGTTTTGCTCTCCTAGGTTTTGTTATTCCAAATGAATTTGCAAATTTGTCTTTCTACCTCTATGAAAAATATAGTTGGAATTTTTGGATTGCATTGATTGCTTTTGGCAAGGTGGTCATTTTTCAATATTAATCCTGCCAATCTATGAGCAGGGAAGATCTTTCCATTTTCTGAGATCTTCTTCAATTTCTTTCTTCAAAGACTTGAAGATTTTGTCATACAGATCTTTCACTTACTCACCCTGAGATGTTTTCTTCTATGTGTGACTATTTTGAAGGGTGCTGTTTCCCTAATTTCTTTTTCAGCCTGCTATACTTTGAGTAGAAGAAGGCTACTGATTTGTTTGAGTTAATTTTATATGCAGGCACTTTCCTGAAGTTGTTTATCAGTCCTAGTAGTTCTCTGGTGGAACTTCTGGGGTCACGTAAGTATACTTTCATATCATCTGCATGTAGTGATATTTTGACTTTTCCTTTCCAATTTGTATCCGTTTGACCTCCTTTTGTTGTCTGATTGCAGTGGTTAGGACTTAGAATAATGTATTGAATAAATAGGGAGTGAGTTGGGAGCCTTGTCTAGTGGTGTTGCTCTAAGTTTCTCTATTTAGTTTAATGTTAGCTACTGGTTTGCTGTATATTGCTTTTACTATGTTTAGTTATGGGCCTTGACTTCCTGATCTTTCCATGACTTTTAATATGAAGGGGTGGTGAATTTTGTCAAATGATTTCTCAGCATCTAATGAGATGATCATGTAATTTTTTTTCTTTGAGTTTGTTTGTTTAGCAGATTACATTGATAGATTTCAATATATTGAACCATTCCTGCATCCCTGGGATGAAGCCTACTTGATCATGATGGATGATCGTGTTGAGTGTTCTTGGATTCGTTTTGTGAGAAGTTCATTGACTATTTTTGCATTGATATTCATTACATAAATTGGTCTGAAGTTCTCTTTGTTTGTTTAGGCATAAGTATAATTGTGTCTTTTTAAAAGGAATTGGGTAGTTAGTGTTCCTTCTTTTTCTATTTTGTGGAATAATTTAGACAGTATTGGTATTAGGTCTTCTATTATGGTCTCATAGAATTCTTCACCAAAGCCTGGGCTATTTTGGTTGGAAGAATTTTAATGACTGCTTCTATTTCTTTAGGAGTTATGGAACTATGTTGATGGTTTATTTGATTCTGGTTTTATTTTAAATATTCAAATTAAAGACTGCACTATGTCACAAATATATGTTCACTTTTGTTCTTTTTCTCCTACATTCACTCACCAACATGCATTTTTCCCTTTATATCTTCATGCATACACATTTTGAATTTGGGATTTTCACTTCTAGTTTCATCAAGTTCATTGTCTCTGATGTATTTGTTCATGTCCCCGAAAGAAACATTTTCAAACATGAAGAGGATACAATATATTTAAGCAGTTTACAATTAGGTGAGGTTCAGGGTTTCTTTCATTTTTTTAAAGCTGGTCATTCTGGTTAACAAGATCATACTTCCATATGTCTTGATATCCATATGTCCATCTTAGGTGCTTTTCATCATTTATATCAATAGATGCCTGTTTTTGTCTGAGAAAACTCATATTATTGGTGCTGCTGTTAGAGGAGAGAGGCTGGAAAGCATTAATTTGCTGATGATTGAAGAAACCTGCAGGTTTTAAGAAAACAGGTATGTTCCATCAATCTGAGAGATAGCCCCAGGGACAAAATTTTTTGAACAGATTTTAGCTGTTTTAACATGGATTTAAATCCTGAGTAACTGAGAGCTTTGTCAGTATCCTTGTTAATGGCTTCCCCTTGGTTTTTGTATTTTCAAACGGAAGGGTTCAACTGGGGGACTCAGATTGCTTGAGAAGATGTTTATTTAGCAAAACAAAGGAATGTGAGCTTGAGAAAGATACCGAACAGCAATGCAATTGGTTCTGATTTGTTGAATTTAAAAAGTTTTTATATTTATGAAAAGGATAACATATTCATGAGAATCAAATGGCCCCCTTTCCCATCTTTTTTGGGAGTATTCTCTCAAGTATTTTGAAAAGCCCCCCTCAATTCCACTTGGGAGGGAGAAGAAAACAATCACAAGAAGGAGGAGGTAGTAAAGGACTTGAGTGGGAAAGGGGTCAGAGAGGGGAAAGGGGAATATGATTAGGTATTGGAAGCCCTGAGGGCCAGCAGGAAATTGGAAACATGCAGCCTTGGGAGGTAGGAGGTAGGAGGACCTGAGAGGTGAGATACTCTCAAGACTCAAAAGGAGGAAATGCTCTAAATTGGGGAGAGGGAAGTTGTAGAGTCTACCTACCTCCAGTAGAAAAAATGCCATCAAATGGAGGGATGGGTTTACCATTTAAGTTAAAAATTCTGACCCATAATTATTTCTGTCTGAGAGAAGTACAGAGACAAAAATGGAGAAGAGCCTGAGGGAAAGGAGGTCCAGTGATAGTCCCCAGTTGGGATTCAGCTCAAAGGGAGGTCTGAAACTATTACTGATGCTATGGTGTGCTCACGTAAAAGGACTGTCTTAGGTTAAGGTTTCTATTTCTGCACAAAACCTCATGACAAAGAAGCAAGTTAGAGAGGAAAGTGTTTATTGAGCTTATAATTCCACGTTACTGTTCATCACCAAAGGAAGTCAGGACTGGAACTCAAACATGTCAGGAAGCAGAATCTGATGCAGAAGCCATGGAGGGATGTTATTTACTGGCTTGCTTCCCCTGGCTTGCTCAGCTTGCTTTTTTTTTTTTTTTTCATCTTTATTAACTTGAGTATTTCTTATTTACATTTCGATTGTTATTCCCCTTCCAGGTTTCAGGGCCAACATCCCCCTAACTCCTTCCCCTCCCCTTCTGTATGGGTGTTCCCCTCCCCATCCTCCCCCCATTACCACCCTTCCCCCAAAAATCACATTCACTGGGGGTTCAGTCTTGGCAGGACCAAGGGCTTCCCCTTCCACTGGTGCTCTTACTAGGATATTCATTGCTACCTATGAGGTCAGAGTCCAGGGTCAGTCCATGTATAGTCTTTGGGTAGTGGCTTAGTCACTGGAAGCTCTGGTTGGTTGGTATTGTTGTTCATATGGGGTCTCAAGCCCCTTCAAGTTCTTTCAGTCGCTTCTAAGATTCCTTCAACGGGGGTCCTGTTCTCAGTTCAGTGGTTTGCTGCTGGCATTTGACTATGTATTTGCTGTATTCTGGCTGTTTCTCTCAGGAGAGACCTATACCCGGTTCCTGTCAGCCTGCACTTCTTTGCTTCATCCATCTTATCTAGTTTGGTGACTGTATATGTATCAGCCACATGTGGGGCAGGATCTGAATGGGTGTTCCTTCTGCCTCTGTTCTAAACTTCGCCTCCCTACTCCCTGCCAAGGGTATTCTTGTTCCTCCTTTAAAGAAGGAGTGAAGGCTTCACATTTTGGTCATCCTTCTTGAGTTTCATGTGTTCTGTGCATCTAAGGTAATTCAAGCATTTGGGCTAATAGCCACTTATCAATGAATGCATACCATGTGTGTTTTTCTGTGATTGGGTTACCTCACTCAGGATGATATTTTCCAGTTCCATCCATTTGGCTATGAATTTCATAAAGTCATTGCTTTTGATAGCTGAGTAATATTCCATTGTGTAGATGTACCACATTTTCTGTATCCATTCCTTTGTTGAAGGGCATCTGGGTTCTTTCCAGCTTCTGGCTATCATAAATAAGGCTGCTATGAACATAATGGAGCATGTGTCTTTGTTATATGTTGGGACATCTTTTGGGTATATGCCTAAGAGAGGTATAGCTGGGTCCTCAGGTAGTTCAATGTTCAATTTTCTGAGGAACCTCCAGACTGATTTCCAGAATGGTTGTACCAGCCTGCAATCCCACCAAAAATGGAGGAGCATTCCTCTTTCTCCACATCCTCGCCAGCATTTGCTGTCACCTGAGTTTTTGATCTTAGCCATTCTCACTGGTGTGAGGTGAAATCTCAGGGTTGTTTTGATTTGCATTGCCCTTATGACTAAAGATGTTGAACATTTCTTTAGGTGCTTCTCAGCCATTCGACATTCCTCAGCTGTGAATTCTTTGTTTAGTTCTGAACCCCATTTTTTAATAGGGTTTCTTGTCTCCCTGCAGTCTAACTTCTTGAGTTCTTTGTATATTTTGGATATAAGCCTGCTATCTGTTGTAGGATTGGTAAAGATCTTTTCCCAATCTGTTGGTTGTCGCTTTGTCCTAACAACAGTGTCCTTTGCCTTACAGAAGCTTTGCAGTTTTATGAGATCCCATTTGTCAATTCTTGATCTTAGAGAATAAGCCATTGGTGTTTTGTTCAGGAAAATTTCTCCAGTGCCCATGTGTTCGAGATGTTTCCCCACTTTTTCTTCTATTAGTTTGAGTGTATCTGGTTTGATGTGGAGGTCCTTGATCCACTTGGACTTAAGCTTTGTGCATGGTGATAAACTTTCTTATAGAACCCAAGACTACCAGCCCAGGGATGGTATCAGCCACCAGGGACCCCCTCCTCTTGATCACTAACTGAGAAAATGCCTTACAGCTGGATCTCATGTAGGCAATTCCTCAAGGGAGGCTTCTTTCTCTGTGATAACTCCAGCTTGCTACTACATTCAGGGATACTACCAAGATGTATGTAGGATAGTCATTCACAATTTAAAAACAACGCTGAGCACATTGAAACATTTGTTTATTACACTTTTGAACTTTTTTAAATTTTATTTTATACTTTTTCTTTTACATCCCACTCACTGCACTCTTCCCAGTCACCCCCTTCCTCAATTCTCACCCAATCCCCCTCCCCTTCTCCTCTGCACAGGTGGGGGCTCTATTTTGTAACTCCTCATGCTGGCAGAATCTGAATCACTAATCAAAAAACATACACAAGATGAACCTAGGCTTTCTCACACACATATAGCAGCTATGCAGCCTGGTCTTCATGTAGGTCTCCAACAACGGGAGCGGGCACTATCCCAAAAGCTTATTACCATTTTTAGTACACATTTTCTCTAGCATCAATATAGGTCTGGTTACAGATCTTAAAAAGTATATAGGCTGAATTCTTCCTCAAAGCTCAGGTCTATTCAGGTGCTCTTGAGTAGCAAGGCCTGGAAATATCTAAGGAAAAACACTGAGGCTGGCCTTCATTGTCCTAGTGTATTCTAGGTTTCTTGTTGGAAGGCTATTATTTCTCAATAGCATCAAGATACATCATTACTTTTCAAGGAAAGAGCAAATCTATGCCAGTTGGCTGCCTTTGTATATATTTCTAGCAAACCTAATACCTAATATAATGAAAATGCCTCATAAAATATTGAATTCAGTAACTTACCATCAGCCCCCTTCCTGTTCTACAATTCCACCAAGGTTTCAAACAGTTTACAGTAAAACATTAGGATTCAGTGTACCAAATAGGTGTTTAAATCAATCTCTTCCCACTGTCTATCTGCTACCTAGAGAAGCTCTTTTGTTTCTCAATATTTTCATTTCATACTCTATATGAAGACAATGAAACTAGAATCACTGTGAGAAATGCAATCATAAAATATGTAGAAAGTGGTAGCAGCTAGTGAATTGTCAACATGACACCTACCAAAGTAAGACACAAATACCTACAAGATTTACAAATACCTGGACCCACAAGTACAAAAAACTAAACTACATCTGCCTTATGTATTCTTGGTTTCTTGTAGGAAGACAACCCTTTTCCAATAGCTTCAAAATGCATCATCAATGAGGGAGCAAATGTTTGTACTGGATCAAGTATGGAGTAAATTCTTATTTCTTTGCATGAGAGAGGATGTTATTCAGTATATATATCCCAAGTCCTTGAACACACCCCATCTTTTTTTTTTTGAGTATTTTTTTATTTACATTTCAAATGTTATTCCCTTTCCCAGTTTCCCGGACATAAGCCCCTTATCCCATCCCCCCTCTCCTTCTTTTATAAGGGTGTTCCCCTCCCCAACCACCCCCTTCCTGCCCCCCACCTGACATTCCCTTACACTGGAGGGTCCGCCACAGCTTAATGCTGATATTCTTTCACCTTTTTTCATATCTATCATCAGAGCATGGTTTGGTTCTTCCTAAGTGTGCTTGGCTTTCATGCTTTCTCTTTCTTATAGCTGACTCTTGCAGTGTGAGTCTAGACTAGAGTAGAAATGACCAGGTCTCTTCTGATTATGTGATACGATTTCAGGTCCATCTTTCCTTCAATGAGATGCAAACTTGTCACTTGCTTTTTGTGGAGAAAATTAAGAATCCATATTTTATTTAATTTAGTCACTATCAGGGCCTACTTTACTTAAGGGCCACTGCACGGGTACACTTTTTGCTCAGCCCTTGTAATCCTAAGCTTTATGTGAATGAAGTCATTGACAACTGGGTCACCGAATGACTCAATGCATAAAACCTTCTTGCCAATCAGCACAAAACTTATAGTCTGAATAAAAGAGAGAAAGAAAGAAAGAAAGAAAGAAAGAAAGAAAGAAAGAAAGAAAGAAAGGAAGGAAGAAAGAAAGAAAGAAAGGAAGGAAGGAAGAAAGAAAGAAAGAAGCATTACTTTAACCCAGTGAACCAGTGGATATTTTTGTTGTTGTTATTGAAGTTGTCTAAACAAAGAGCAGACAGACAGTAACAATGACCAGTGTGTTTTCAAGGTCTAGAGATATATATGCATCAAGTCTATCAGGGAGCAATGTACTTGAGTCATGACAAGCTGGGTGAAATTAAATTCTCAGATTTCCAAAGCCTGAGCCATTTCTGTCAAACTGGGAAAAGCACTGCCAACACCAGGCACACACTTAAGATTTATGGAAGCAGTCACCAACACATTCCACACACTTTACTCATGATCCAAGAATGGTCACGTAATTTCTGAACAAAACTCAGTCCTAAAAAAGAAGAGAATGGATCTAAATTGAATATCGCTTTTCATGGATCCTACTTGCCTTTAAGATGGTTTTTAGTTTATATGAGCAATGGTTAGAGGTTAAATGTTGATGCAATATTAGGGTAGAACCACAACCAAATGCAGCCTTCTCCAACACGAGCATTTATATTTTGCTATATTTTGTCTTAAAAGTTAATAAAATTCCATAATAACAAAGCCCTTGAACCAGGTTTAGATAAAACCTAGTGGTGCAATGTGTGAGGACTGTCTACTAACAGAGGACTGCCTAAATAACTATCACTGAGCATATCTTCTTTCTCACGGTTTCTTTGGGGAACCAGAACATCTTGTTTGTGTGTCTTCCATGGAGTTACTGGCACAACCAAGCCTAATAACAAAATAATTGATTGTTCATTATTATTTGGGTTTGAATAGTATATTCCAAAGTGATTTATATGGCATATTTGTGAATAGTATATTCCAAAGTGATTTATATGGCATATTTGTGGATCACTATGCCCTGTTTTTTGTTTTGTTTTGTTTTGTTTCAACTGTGGTACTAAAGATTAAGCTTGACATGGAAATTTCTGATTTTTTTAACAACTCAGTAGTGTCTTACAATGTTTTTGCAAGCTGTCTTATTAGAGGGCATGTGATGTTTTGCTGAAAACAGACACTTGAGAGGGCACATGATGTTCAGAACTAATATAAATGGAACCCAACAAAAGTGAGAGCATGGTCTAGCATTGCTACTCCATGCAGCTGGTCTTCATTGGTCTTGACCTTGTAAGGGAAATCTACCAAAGAGCTTCTTGTAGTATTCTACATTCTGACTGATGCTGGCCAATTCTGCTAACTCATACTGATTAGACAGAGCATTGCTGTTTCTGCTGGACCGTGCCACCACTACTGATTCATGTTTGGTGTTTGCTATTGAGCTGGACTGCCAGTATTGGACTGAGAATAAAGAGCTAAATTGCCCTAAAAAGCTACTTCTAAACAGGTCTACAGCTCAACTTCCCTATTAAATTTTTTCTGCTACCTCTGGTTGGTGGGCCAGGAGGGAGGTTAATGTGTTTAAGAACCCTAAATAAAATAGGCTTTGAAAAATCTAAGCCTACCGAACCTTAAAGCTTTGTACATGCTGAGTGAACACACTATTGTTGAGTTACCATAGTTCACGATAATTTTGCAAGATTGTGTTTAAAACAATCAGATCATGGGATTTTCTGATGTGATCTTCAAATATGTAATATAGATTGAATGAAGTAGGTTACCAGGACTACTATACATAAAATTGTAATCTTATCTTTCTCTCATCACACCACATTTTCTTTTTTTTTTCCTTTTTTTTTTTATTAACTTGAGTACTTCTTATATACATTTCGAGTGTTATTCCCTTTCCCGGTTTCCGGGTAAACATCCCCCTCCCCCCTCCCCTTCCTTATGGGTATTCCCCTCCCAACCCTCCCCCCATTGCCACCCTCCCCCCAACAGTCTAGTTCACTGGGGGTTCAGTCTTAGCAGGACCCAGGGCTTCCCCTTCCACTGGTGCTCTTACTAGGATATTCATTGCTACCAATGAGGTCAGAGTCCAGGGTCAGTCCATGTATAGTCTTTAGGTAGTGGCTTAGTCCCTGGAAGCTCTGGTTGCTTGGTATTGTTCATATGGGGTCTCGAGCCCCTTCAAGCTCTTCCAGTTCTTTCTTTGATTCCTTCAATGGGGGTTCTATTCTCAGTTCATTGGTTTGCTGCTGGCATTCGCCTCTGTATTTGCTGTATTCTGGCTGTGTCTCTCAGGAGCGATCTACATCCGGCTCCTGTCGGTCTACACTTCTTTGCTTCATCCATCTTGTCTAATTGGGTGGCTGTATATGTATGGGCCACATGTGGGGCAGGCTCTGAATGGGTGTTACTTCAGTCTCTGTTTTAATCTTTGCCTCTCTTTTCCCTGCCAAGGGTATTCTTGTTCCCCTTTTAAAGAAGGCGTGAAACATTCATATTTTGATCATCCATCTTGAGTGTCATGTGTTCTATGCATCTAGGGTAATTCAAGCATTTGGGCTAATAGCCACTTATCAATGAGTGCATACCATGTATGTCTTTCTGTGATTGGGTTAGCTCACTCAGGATGATATTTTCCAGTTCCAACCATTTGCCTACGAATTTCATAAAGTCGTTGTTTTTGATAGCTGAGTAATATTCCATTGTGTAGATGTACCACATTTTCTGGATTCATTCCTCTGTTGAAGGGCATCTGGGTTCTTTCCAGCTTCTGGCTATTATAAATAAGGCTGCGATGAACATAGTGGAGCACGTGTCTTTTTTATATGTTGGGGCATCTTTTTGGTATATGCCCAAGAGAGGTATAGCTGGATCCTCAGGCAGTTCAATGTCCAATTTTCTGAGGAACCTCCAGACTGATTTCCAGAATGGTTGTACCAGTCTGCAATCCCACCAACAATGGAGGAGTGTTCCTCTTTCTCCACATCCTCGCCAGCATCTGCTGTCACCTGTGTTTTTGATCTTAGCCATTCACACTACACCACATTTTCATACATTGTATTTACTAACCTTTAAAAAGAAAAAAGTATACCACCATGAATATAAGGCAAAAGAAAGCAGAGTAGTTATAAAATACTGTGCAAATTGCATTTGTGTATATGTACATGTGTTTGTTGGCTAAAATGAAGAACAGTTAAATTCATATTCATTTCTTTAATTATAAATATGCCTGAGTGACTATTTTTCAAGTCTCTGCAAATAAGTAAGATTTGGTATGGTGAGAAAATGGTATTTTATTCTTAACATTAGAACTGTAATTATTTGCATTTCTCTTATGACTAAAGATGTTGAACATTTCTTTAGGTGCTTCTCAGAGATTCCACCTCACACTAATCACAATGGCTAAGATCAAAAACTACTGTGACAGCAGATGCTGGCGAGGATGTGGAGAAAGAGGAACACTCCCCCATTGTTGGTGGGATTGCAGACTGGTACATTCTAGAAATCAGTCTGGAGGTTCCTCAAAAATTGGATATTGAACTACCTGAGGACCTAGCTATACCTCTCTTGGGCATATAGCCCAAAAGATGTCATATAACATATAACATATAACAAAGACACATGCTCCACTATGTTCATAGCAGACTTATTTATAATAGCCAGAAGCTGGAAAGAACCCACATGCCCTTCAACAAAGGAATGGATACAGAAAATGTGGTACATCTATACAATGGAATACTATTCAGCTATCAAAAACAATGATTTTATGAAACTCATAGGCAAATGGATGGAACTGGAAAATATCCTGAGTGAGGTAACCCAATCACAGAAAAGCACACATAGTATTCACACATTGATAGGTGGGTATTAGCCCAAATGCTCGAATTACCCTAAATGCACAGAACACATGAAACTCAAGAAGGATGACCAAAATGGAACAAGAATACACTTGGGAGGGGATAGGGAGGCAAAATTTAGAACAGAGACTGAAGGAATGCCCATCCAGAACCTGCCCCACATGTGGCTGATACGTATACAGCCACCAAACTAGATAAGATGAAAGAGGCAAAGAAGTGTAGACTGACAGGAACCAGATGTAGATCTCTCCTGAGAGACACAGCCAGAATACGGCAAATACATAGGCAAATGCCAGCAGCAAACCACTGAACTGAGAACGGGACCCCAGTTGAAGGATTCAGAGAAAGAACTGGAAGAGCTTGAAGGGGCTCGAGACCCCTTAAGAACAACAGTGCCAACCAACCAGAGCTTCCAGGGACTAAGCCACTACCCAAAGACTATACATGGACTGACCCTGGGCTTCAACTGCATAGATAGCAATGAATAGCCTAGTGAGGGCACCAGTGGAATGGGAAGCCCTTGGTCCTGCCAAGACTGAACCCCCAGTGAACGTGATTGTTGGGGGGAGGGCGGCAATGGGGGGAGGATGGAGAGGGGATCACCCATATAGAAGGGTTAGGGGGATGTTGGCCTGGAAACCGGGAAAGGGTATAACAATTGAAATGAAATAAGAAATACCCAATTTAATAAATATGGATTAAAAAAAGGTGTAATTATTAATTATTCTGTGAAGCTAGAAGGTAAGCAGGTACATAAGGGATTATTTGTTTTGAATCAGGAAACAGTTCCAATAAGCTAATAGTCATTAATGAGGGCACCTGCATCAGTTTAGTAAATAATCTGTTTAAATAAGCATTGTGGAAAACGCACTATCATAAAATATCCAAATTTTTAATAAGCAAACAATTTTGCCCTTCCACCACATAGATGCTTTGTAGTGCTGAATACAATTTCATAATAGGATAGAACATGCGAAGATTATTAGAGCTCTATTTATAAATGATACAATGACAATGGTTTTACTATTGAACTTACAGTTTTAAAGCCTTTATATTTAAATTTTACTTTTCTTATTGTATCAACTGTCTCTGAACTCTAGAACTACAGCTTTTGTCCTAGTACAAAATATACCACAAAAGAGCATGTGATTATACCTATATATTAGTTACTAATACAAAGATAAATGGGAATTGTTTGTGCTACTGACTTTGTTTCATATATGATACTTAGGCTATTGCCATGTGGATTCCGTGGTTGTATAACTGAGTCTCTATCCTGGCTTGGTGACCTATATACTCTGTCCTCATACTTACCTTAATATGCCCTTCATGATTTTCCTAAAAGCATGATCTTCTCCACTAACTTGTGAAAAGATGCTTTTTCTAGACAGTTGATTCTGATTTTCTATACCTTTATGTGTTTAAAAATTTTATAAAAATTTAACCTTACTTTAGGAACATTTTGAATTTTTATCACAGTGGCACATATCTATTTGATTTTAAAGGGCAATGAATAATGAAATGATAAGAAAAGAATGTTGTCCTCATTGTACTCCAAACTTCTCTGTAAAATCCAATTTCTTTTTAATTTCAATTACTTTCCTACTCTTACTATTACTCAGAAAATGTAATATAGATGATTAATAGATGATAAGTGGACTTATCTGTCGATTTTGTTCAATTGTTCAGATGTTTCATTCTCGCCTACTTGTGGGATATGATAATATTGCTATCCAAATTCATGACTCCATATAATCCCATCTGAGAATGCTTTCACATTGTCTTCAATGAACGAACTTCACAGTGTGAATTTTTGCTTATTTTGTAGAGTTTTGACTTTACCATGCATCTCAGCTTGAACTTATTTTAACTGTAAGTCAGCTATTAGATCAGCTCAGTTGAATTTTGCATCATTATATTGCTTCTTTTCTAATACCATTTTTCGCTTTAAGACTCGCAATTATCTTAGTTTACAAGATTTAGTTGTATACTTTGTTTTTTTTTAATAACTGTGGAAAACTGAAATACTTTTAAAATATGATAACTTGTGACATAAACTATAAAATATGCCTCCGTCAATCTTTTCCCCTATTGCCTCTAACATTCTGAATCTATGTAAATTCTTTTTCCTTTTCATTTCTTTCTAGGAATATTATTAAAACACAAATCCAATGTTGCCTAAGTATCATTCCTTTACTTGCCCCCTTTTACTCTGACCTTATCTAAGTCAAACCAATTTGAGAACATTTCCTGAATGGGGACTAGTGGGTATGAAATTTGTTAGTTTGCAAAATCTAAAACGTCTTTTATATCTGGCATCTAAGATTAATGATTGGTGCAAGTCTTATTTCTGACATTGATACATTTTTCCCTCAGAATGTTTAAGGCATTCCATGTTAAGCTAATCTACAGTTAATATCGTGCCTGAAAATATACATGTGCCCTGCATTATTTTCCTTCTCTCAAAGATTTTATACTTATTTTCCCCTAAATAATAATGTACAATTTTGTGATTATGTGTTGGTGTGAATGGAATTAGCTTTTTCTTCTATTTTTTTTTAAATTATGCACTAGTTGTCAACTTAATACTACTCTTTTGATAAATGAACATTTTTCAAACCACCCTCTAAATTCACAAAATGTTGGAAATTAATACCACAGAGTGCTCATCCACAAATGGAACATTTGCATTACCTTGCATTTGCATTGACCAAAGATTGAAGAAGACTAGAGCAAAATGGTGTCTTCAGGACATAACAAGTTTACAGCACTTATGAACTCCCAGCAACTCTGGTAAGAGAAAGATCAAGCTAGTTAACATTCTACCATGGATGGGGAAGAGATTCATGAGCCCTCACCTCTAACTGAAGATCTGTGGACAAAACTTCTCAGTGAGAATGAGTAAGTCTTTCATATGTGTATGTCCCCTGGTAGATTAAGCATATTTCTGTTGAAATCCTCATACCCCAGAAATATTTGGAGATCACAAATTGAAGTAGATGAATTATTGATTTAAAAATGGGTAGCTAGCAAGTATGGGGTAAATCTGGCAGGAATTAAGGCAAAGAGTTGAATGTCAATGTGTCCTAAATATACTTCAAAATTTCTAAAGGAATTTTTAAAAACTATAAATCATTAATTTGATATGTATTTGATCAATAGCCATATTTTATAGTGGATATACCTAAGTACATATAGCTTTATTGCCTTATCTAATGTCTTACAGAGCAAAAGGAGAATAGAATCTTTGCAGTCTAGTTCTATAGTATCCCTTTAAAATGGAAGGAAAATAAGAAGCAAATAATTTTTTAAAATTTAGTTACTACCTTGAGTAAATTTTGTTGTGAGTGGTATTCCAATATTATGAGAATTTTGTGAGTAGCATATGGAAATAACATACTTTTTATGCAATAATAAATTTAAATCATATTAACCAACACTATGTCTGTATATTTTCACAAAAGTTGAGATGCTCATGCTACAGTGCAAACAAGTATCCTTTAATATAGAAAATTAAATTTTATTAGACATTATTAGTAGATATATTATTTTAAATAACTTGTTACAAACCCTCTTCATGTACATGAATCATCTTTTTAATAATTAGATGAGTCAACCTACACCATAGCTATAACTTTATACCTAAGTACTCATCAAAATAGCAACGTTTAATATAACAACAATAGTAAAATGTGAATGCTTTCAAATAAAAAGTATATGTGTCCTTTCTTTTAACAGCAGAACCCATAAACATTTGTTCTTCTACCCACAGATAAATATAGTCTTCATCACTTCATCAAGGAACTTTCTCTTTGCAACAGACAAAAACCACTGCAGAAAACTACAATTAATCAAAATGCACAGTGTGGAACTCAGTACCAGTGGATACATCTACAAAACACATCCACAACAAAGACTAAAAGAAAATTGTGGAAGTAGGGAGAAGAGGACCAATGAGTTTTCTGTGAGATTGTGTCTTCTAGTAATATCAGAAACTAAACATTTCACCAACATGAGTTCCCAAACAGGAGCTGAACAAGAGTGACACCAGAGAAGATGCCAAACTGGATGGGGAAAACCTATAAGACCTCAGTAGTATAGAAATAACTACAGGAAACTTAGTAAAGACAGAATTGGACATCTTGAGAGAAAAGCCAACAATTAATTTTTCAGTGCCTTATGACTAACATATATCCAGATAACGTTATGCAAACTGAAGATATGGTATTTAGGAATAATTGTGTCTATAAGCATACATACACATATATGCGTGCAGTAACAATTAGTGGGGCATTATTTTAAGTGAGGACTATATGGGATAGTTTGGAGGGAAAGTGAAGAAGAAAATGTTATAATTAAGCTGTAATCTCCAAATAACAGATTACTTCTGTTTATTTCTTATGTGCATTGGTGTTTGTCTTGCATGTATGTTTGAGGGTATCAAATCTTGTTGAACTCAAATCATACACAGTGGTCTGCTAACATGTGAGTGCTGACCATGTTGGAAAACAATCTGGCAGTTCTCAGAACTAGAAATAGTTCTCAGAAATAGTTCTACCTGAAGACCCAGCTATACTGATTCTGAGAATATACATAAAAGATAACTCCCCATACCCCAAAGACATGTTCTCCACTATGTTCATAGCATCTTTATTTGTAATAGCCAGAATCTGGAAACAACCCAAAGAATGGATACAGAAAATATGTTTCATCTACGCAACGAAATAGTATACAGCTATTCAAAAACAAGCATACCATAAGTTTTGTAGGTAAATGTATGAATTGGAAATATCATGCTGACTGAGGTAATCCAGACCCAAAAGAATATGCATTGTATATACTCACTGATTCTTATCAGGATATTAGCTATAAAGTACAGAATACCCATTATATACTCTATAGACCTAAATAAGCTAATTGAGAAGGAAGACCAATGCAAAAATGATTGAATCTCACTTAGGAGGGCAAGTAAAATAATTGTAGGAGGCAGAGGAGGAAAGTTGGTGGAAGAGTGGGGGAATGGGAGAGTCAGGAAAGATGGTAGAACACAGGAAAGAGGGGCAAAAGGCCAGAATGTTGAATGGAAATCTGCAATGGCCAGAGGTGGGGATCAGGGGAATCTCTAGGAAGTGCCAGAGACCTGGTGTGGGGAAGGTCCTTTGAGTTAATTCAGGTGACCTTAGCAAAGACACATAATAATTAGGATATGGAACCTGAAGAGGTCCCTCTTATAGCACGGCAAAATGCCCTGTAGGCTTAGAATTTTCAAAACCTACATTCGTAAGGTTCTTAAATACTTTACTCTCTCTTCTAGCCCAGCAAACAAAGGTAGGGGACAAGAAAGGGTAATAGGAAACACAAAATGTGAACCTGTTTAGTATTAGTTCTTTGGGGATTTTCTAAACATGAATCAATAACTCCAATCTAGTCCAATCAGCAAACACCAAACATGAATTAAATAAGTGTGGTGCAATCCAGAAAGCATGAGGCCACAGAAGTGGCAAGAAGTAGCTGGAATACCACAAGAAGATTTTTGGCATTTTTCTCTCTATGAAGTCATGGCAAATGGAGATCAGCAAATACCAGAAAAGTGTTACAAGGTGAACCACTGCAAAAGCATCATTCACTGATTATTGGATTGTACTTATACTCTTTCAAAATATCACTTGTCCTCTCAAGTGTCTGCCTCAGCAAAATTCTTCTCATATGACATCTTCCAGAAAAGCATCATATGACATAAGGGAGTCTCCAAAGATACCAGAAATTTCTACTTCAACCCCCAGTGGAGGATTAAGAACACCCAATCACCCACAAAACTTTGATGCAATATGTGTCATGTCTAAAAGAAATGCAAGGAAAAGATGGATCAGAGATCACGGGAATGGCCAGTCAATAACAGACCCAACCTTAGACCCATTCCAAAAGCAAGCACTAATCCCTGACACTATTAATGAAACTATGTTATACTTGCAGACATTAGCCTAGCATAACTGTCATCTGAGAGGCTTCACCCAGCAGCTGACTGAAACAGATGCAGAGACCCACAGGCATACGTCAGATGGAAGTTGGAGACTTTTATGGAGCAGTTAAGGGAAGGACTGACAGGCCTGAAGAATATAGAAACTCCAGAAGAAGACTAACAGTGTCAACTAACCATGACACTCGGGAACTCTCTGACAACAAACTACCAACAAAGGACATAAATAGGCTGGACTGAGGTCCCTGCCACATATGTAGCAGAGGTTCAATTCAGTCTTCATGTAGATCTCCCAACAATTGGAGTGGGGGCTGTCCCATGTATGTGAAATCTTTTCCTCAACAGGGTTGCCCTCTCTGGCAACAGTGGGAGAGTATATGCCTAACTCTTGATGATTCAGGGTGGATGATACCCAGGGAGGCATACCCCTCAGAGGAAAAGGGGAGGAGAGACAGAGAGGAAGAAGTCTGTAAGAGGGGGCAGGGAGGGGAAAAGGTGATTGGGATATAAAATAAAGTAAAACATGTCACCTAGTATCATTTTTAGAAAGAATGTAAAACTATATTTTTGTAGATAAATGAATGAAAAATACACAGCAAAAATTGATATAAAACATTAATGGAGAAGGCAGCAGATGGAACGTTTGTTCAGCCATTGAATACTTGCTGTTCGTCCAGAGGACCTGAGTTCAGTACCTAAAACCCATGTAATGCAGCTCAGAGTTTTCAGTAACTCCAGCATCTTTCCACTATAACCTTTTTCAGCTGCCATAACTTAAGGAATACTATGGTAATTGATAAGGTATAAACTTCTGTGGTCATAAAGAGCAAAATTTTCTCATATAAGCAGAGGTCTATGTGGGATCTGCCTTACAGTTCACTCCACACTAAGGTCCAAAATATGGAAACAGTTGTTATTTATTGTCAAAGAGAAGCTTTTAGGTAAAAAGTAAAAGATCACATCAGATTGAATCCTAGCTCTAGATTCTGTGCCTAGAAACCAAGAATGGATTTTTTTTCCACATTTTTGAACTAGCTAGTTATGTATTCTCACAGGGCCACAGGAGTAAGGGAATAAGATTCAAGTTTGTGGGTTTAAACAAATGTGAATGTATGAACAGCCAATCCTAAATACATTCCTGAGCCTGCTTCCTTTCTCAGTGGAAGAAAAATTTCCAACATTACTATGACTGACACATTATTTATTTCAATGAAAATGGATACACATTTTTAAAAACTCATGGAAGAGAAGATTAATTTAAAATAGGGTACTAAATGTTTATATAAAGTTTGATGAAGACATTATTTGTAGCTATCATTGATAGAAAGTCAAGAAATTCTCACCATTTAGAAAGTGTTTTTAGAAAACATTAGATAAAAAAGTCTTAAACCAATGAACTATGGATCACACACATTAGAAAACACATAAACAGAAAGTGTAACTAAATAGGAAGAACTGATGGTGATATGCATCTGAAGAAGAATGTAACTATCTATGGTTATATTCATTTTTATGAGATTGATAATTATGTAAGTGTTTCACCATAGACTAATTTTAAGAGAACAAGGGTAGAGGAAAAGTAAATTTCAAACTCTAGTGAGAAGGTAAATGCTGACAACAATTTTGAAGACCAGTGGGATGCTATTTATCAAAATGAAATACATATCTTTAATCACAACCATTCTATTTCTAGGTATTTAGATTACACAAAGCATATGAGGAAATACATATAACAGGAAGAATTGCAGTGGCTCTTGTCATAGTAGAATACAGACCCACAGACAGAGTAATTAACACAGTATCATGTTCATGGAAGTATTATGAATTTGTTCTATAAATAATCTCTTGATATATTTCTGTCATTAAGAACTTAAATAATAAAGAAAAGGGACTGAAACAAAATGTTAAAGTAATATTCTTGTGAAAACAAGCATGTGCTGATAGGAGAAAAATATAAAACATTTACTGTTTTTTCTCTACCCTAAATCTCAGAGCCACCTATCAATCAAGATCTAGACTATCTAAGCCAGGTTTTGCATTGTCTCCTTCTTGTATCCTGGGCATTAAGTTAGACCAGTCATTGGTTTGGCACTCCCACAAGCTCAAAGCCATGAATGCCTACATCTTATCTTACAGACAGAACAGACTATAGGGTGCAGGTTTTGTGACTGAGTTGATCTCAGTCACACCACTGGATGCCTCACCAGGTTACAGAAGGTGGCCAGTTCAAGATCAATATCCTTCATTACTAGGATTCACCCATGACAAGGATCACTGTCTTTGTTAAGGTTTCCATTTCTGTGAAGAGATACCATGACCCAGGCAAGTCATACAAAGGACAGCATTTAACTTGGGCTGGCTTACAGCTTCTGAGGTTCAGTTTATTATCATAATGGCAGGAAGTATGATGGCAACAAGCAGGAGGCATGGTGCAGAGAAGCTACATCTTGTTCTGAAGGCAAACAGGAGAATGGCTTACAGTCAGGCTTCCTTAAGCACTTCTTTAAACACTTCATTAAACATACTTCCTCCAACAAGGCCACATCTACTCTGATTAGGCATACCTCCAAATAGTTTCACTCCCTGGACCAAGCATATTCAAACCACCACAATCACCCTCTTAGGTTCTATGAAGTTTCCACTGCACTGGGTTTCCATATCATCCTGTCAATGGCCACCTATTTCAGTCATCCTTCTCCACACTCTTTACCTCTGTCCCTCTCCATCCAAGCAGTCTTCTGTTACCTCCTATACCTGTTCCCAATTGACTCACAAAATCCATTCTACTTTCCCTTCCTAAGGTGATCTATGCACTCTCCAACACCAGACTCTTCCTTATCTATCTTCTCTGGTTCTATAGATTGCAGTATGATTATTCTTTACTTGGTAGCTAATATCTACTTGTAAGTGAATACACATCACTTTTGTTTATCTTGGTTTATATTTCCCAACCCGGGATGCTTATTTTTTTTTGTTCCATCTGACTGCAATTTCTATATTATTTTTCCCAAACAGCTGGATGTTGTATAAATATACCACATTTTCTTAAGCTATTCTTCAGTGGAGGGTAATCTAGGTTGTTTCCAATCTCTGGCTATTATGAAAAATGCTTCTCTAAGAAGAGTTGAGCAAGTATGCTTGTGGTTGAATGGTCTATCTTTTGGGTATATGCCTAAGAGTGGTATAGCTGAATCTTAGGTAGATCAATTCCTAATTTTCCAAGGAACAGCCATACTAATTTCCATTGTGCATGAATGAGTTTGCGCTTCCGCCAGCAATGGAGGAATTTGTCTTTTCCTTTCTCTCTATCCTCAGCAGCATGAGCTACCATTTACGTTATTAATCTTAGCAACCTAGAGAATTGTAAGGTGGAACCGCAATGTAGTTTTGATTTGCATCTCCCTGACGGCTAAAAATGTTGAAGATTTCTTTGATTGATTCTCAGTCATTTGAGATTTCTCTAATGAGAATTCTTGTTTAGGTCTGTAACACATTTTTAAAATTGGATTGTTTGGCTTGTTGATGTCTAGTTTCTTGAGCTCTTTTATGTATTTTTTGATTTTAGCTCTCTATTGGGTGAGGTATTGGTTACAGTCTTTTTCCATTCTGTAATGACTGATTGCTCTTAACGTCATATTTTCTAAAATCCAGTATAAGTAAGTGTATAATAAGTGAATGATTGCATAATCTATCCAAACACCAAGTATTGTATGTAAGTACAAACCCATAGAGCTTCTGCTGTTGTGTCTCCTTTCACACCTGGTACTTTCTCTTTTTGATTTATTATTGGTGATTATAGTCATTGTCAAGGAAATTCCCCAGTTGAATAATCAATATTGCATCATTGATTTAGGTCAATCATCAGAATAATAGGGTTTATATTGGCAAATACCTGTAGTCTCATAGCTTAGTATACTTGAAGCAGGAGGATGATGAGTTCAGAATAAGCTTGGTTGTACAACAAAACCAAATCCATATCCCCCTTAATGTTCTTTTTCTAATATCAACTTATAAGTTTAATATATAAATATTTACATAACTCATCTTTCCCATAATTTCATGAAGATTAATTTGTTATTTCCTTTGGAAAAGACTTTCTTTATGTACAAATTTTATTGAGTTGACTTGTCCAAAGATGTCTATATTAAGATGTCTATATTTCATTTTAACACTTAAACAGTAGAACACCTTTTCACAATCATAGTTTTTGATAGATTTATTAGGTGATTATGATTTTCTAATTAGAGCCCCACTCTGTAATGCAAAATGGCTTTGAAAGCACAGTTGTTACTGTTTCATATTAAACTGCCTGCCTTAGCCCTTTGAGATGAGAGTGTAGTGTGATCAGTCAACAATCCGATATTTCGCAGTGGTTTATATACAAAATATATTCTATGATGAAATATGAACATTTTGTATTAATGACTTCTTGCAATGCCATTAATTGAAAGCCTTATTTAGCAAAATCAATCTATTTTCACACAATTTAGGCTCTAGAATTATTTGATTTTAACCTTTTCATCCACGGGCAAGAATGCGTGTGCCTGGAACAGAAACACACATAAGAGCCACACATACCAAGAACCAACTTATCAAGACACAAGAGCCTACCTATACTGCTTCTTGTAATAATTTACCATAGTGGGATTAACTTTCTGACATTTAAGACTATAAATTAATTTTTAGCATTGTTGTACTTTATAACATTTTGATATTTAGGATGTCTAAAATGATATATTCTAATTGCTTTTTATAATTTTTAAGAGTAATTGTCACTAAGAGAAATAGAAATCACTATTTAATCTCCAATATTATATTTAAAATCGAGGTAATTTAGTATTTTATTTAAAATATATCATGTATAAATCTCCATGTATTTCCATCACTGTTTTTTTATTTATTATTGAAGTAGATAATTGTCAATTTTTTAACTTATTAATTTTATTGGATATTTTATGTATTTGCACATCAAATGTTATCCTCTTCCCCCCTCCTATGTTCCCTCCCCCTCCACCTGCTTCTAAGAAGATATTCTAACTTCCACCCAACCACTCCTACCTCAAAAACCTGTCATGTCCCTCTACTGGGGAAACAAGCCTTCACAGGACCCAGGGCTTCTTCTATTGATGCCAGACAATGTCATATGATGCTGGATCTATAGGTCTCTCCATGTGTATTCTTTGGTTGGTGGTTTAGTTCCCAGGAGCTATGGGGGGTCTGGTGGGTTGATATTGTTGTTCTTCCTATGGGGTTGCAAGATCCTTACGCTCCTTCAGTCTTTTCTATAAAGTCTCCATTTGGGGACCCGTGCTCAGTCCGATGGTTAGCTACAAGCATCCTCATCTGTATCAGTAAGGCTCTGGCAGAGCCTCTCAGGAGACATCCATATCTGGCTCCTGTCAGTAAGTACTTCTTGGCTTCAGCAATAGTGACTGGGTTTGGTGGCTGCATATGGGATGGATCCCCAGGTGAGGCAGTCTCTGGATGACCTTTTCTTCAGTCCCTACTCCACTGTTTCTATATTTCCTCCTGTGAGTATTTTGCTCCCTCTTCTATTTTTTCCCTTTTTTTAAAAAAATTTACATTTCAAATGTTATTCCCTTTCCTGGTTTCCCATCTGTAAACCCCCTATACAAACCCCTCTCCCTTCTTTTAAGAGGGTGTTCCCCCTCCCCAACCACCAGCCTTTCCCACATCCCTGCCCTGACATTCCCTTACAATTGGGGGGGGGGGTTACAGCCTTGGCAGGACCAGGGATTTCTCCTCCCATTGGTGCCCAACGAGGCCATCCTCTGCTACATATGCACCTGGAGCCATGGGTCTGTCCATGAGCACTCTTTGCATAGTGGTTTCATCCCTTAGAGCTCTGGTTTGATGGTATTGTTGTCCTTATAGGGGTTGCAAGCCCCTTCAGCTTCTTCAATCCTTTCCCCTACTCCTCCAATGGGGACCCCATTATCAGTTCAATGATTTGCTGCTAGCTATCACTTCCATATTTGTCACTCTCTGGCTGAGCTTCTCAGGAGACACTTATATCAGGCTCCTGTGAGCATACACTTTTTGGCTTCATCAAGTGTCTAGGTTTGGTGGCTGTATATATATATATATATATATATATATGGGCTGGATCCCCAGGTTGTGCAGGCTCTGAATGGTCATTCCAACAGTCTCTTCTCCAAATTTTGTCTCCATATCTCCTCCTAGGAATATTTTTATTCCCCCTTTTAAGAATGATTGAAGCATCTGCACTTTGTTCTTCCTTCTTCTTGAGTTTCATGTAATTCAAGCTTTTGGGCTAATATCTGCTTATCAGTGAGTGCATACCATGTGTGCTTTTTATGGTTGGGTTACAACACTCAGGATGACATTTTCTAGTTCCATCCCTGCCTTGAATTTCATGAAGTCATTGTTTTTGATAGCTGAGTTGTACTCCTTTGTGTAGATATACCACACTTTATGTATCCGTTCTTCTGTTGTAGGGCATCTGGGTTTTTTCCAGATTCTGGCTATTATAAATAAGGCTGATGTGAACATAGTCGAGCATGTGTTCTTGTTATATGTTGTTACATCTTTTGGGTGTATGCCCAGGGTTGGTATAGCTGGGTCCTCAGGTTCTACTATGTTCAATTTTCTGAGGAACCACCAGACTGATTTCCAGAGTGGTTGTAGCAGCTTCCAATTTCACCAACAATAGAGGAGTGTCCCTTTTTCTCCACACCTTTCCAACATCTGCTCTTACTTGTGTTTTTGATCTCAGCCATTCTGACTGGTATGAGGTTGAATCTCAGGGTTGTTTTTATTTGCATTTCCCTAATTCATCAATTTTTATCTTCTAGTTCAGTAACTTTCTATTAAACAAATGTAATAAAATTGTATGCTGTGTTATTTCTCAAATTTAACAGAATACAATTCACATACAATGTTTAAAATGAACTGCCATACATCTTTAGTGTCTAAATCATATCATGATCCAGAATCTAAATTATATTTCTAGGTTACAATTGTTGTTTTGATTAAAAGTGAATTTTGAACCACATCAAAATGTCCATGTCTCTATTTTATTTATTTTTATATTTGCTGTTACTTAGGTGGTCCTCCTTTTCTTTACTTTAATGGTGAGTTAAGCTCAGTTTTATCTTATTTCTAATGATTGTATTTCCTTCATCAATTTATATTTCTATTTTTATATACTTTATCCTGGATTTAAAGCAAGTCAGCAATTTTTTTCTAATGCACTACTGCCTGCCTTTTGAAATCAATTGCTGCAGAATCAACTGGGTGAACTTTTCCTCAAGGGAAGAGTGTTGTATCCAGAAAGGAGGGTCCTCCTGTGACATGTGAGGTCTACCTCAAAGTTCTCAACTTGGTACTCATTCTCAGAGAAGTTATGAGTATTGCTTAAATAAACTTCAGGCTTTCTTACACCTCTTTATAACATCTTATTCTATTTTTTCTTTACCTACAGACAGCTATCTTTATTTTCCACATAATTTATTTTTTCTAATTTTCATCTGATAATTCTCAATCGATCTTTCCTCAGGTATTAAATTTTTTCATAGAACTGACAAATCTTGGCATACCGACTCAATGCAATACAGTTTTAAATGCTTATTTACCAACATTGAACATTTGCATTTAGTTTATTTTTTGCTGCTCTTTGGGAGATATGAAATTCTCTTTAACTTTATATTATTCTATGTGCACACATACATGTGGTCACATATGTGCCACAACAAGCATATGAGTGTCAGAGGCAGCTTTCAGGAATGTGGTATATTACCTTAATGAGGTGTGAGCATGAGGTGAGTGAACTCTCTTCGATGCAGGATGATGATCATCTGCCCTCCCCTCTAGACTGGCAGCAACTGATCTGCTGGGGTCACAGTCAGATCTTCAGAACACAATCATATCACATCCTTAATGAATCAAAAGGAAGACCTCTGACAGAATATTTTTTTAAAAAGTCTATAAGATTCTGGTTCAATTCTATGGAAACACAGAATGGTCCCCTTAGATCCCATCATTGCAAGTATCTATGTACATGCCATACCTCACTCACATCTTTAATTTTCACATGACAACTTGAAAGCTAGTACTGGGCAATGCCACCTCAAAGTGAGATAATACCTATCTCTTGTACTTTGTAAAGGTACAGTACGTCAATGTTAGTGTGAAAAACCTAGATCTTCAAATACAGAATCTGATACCATAATATGAATGCCATTCATATTATATCCCTGGGCTACAGAGGACTTCAGTCTATCAGCAATAACATTCAAATGAGAGAACCTTTGAATTCTTCACTTCGGATGTCTCCAGTTGGTTAAGGTTATCTTCAGCATTTAATTGCTGAGAAATTTATTATTCAGGTGTGGTGGGGGGTATGGAGTGTGTAAATGCAGATATATGCAGATGTGTTTATACACTATGCCTGTGCATATTGAAAGAAGTGGTCAATCTTGGATGTGTTTTTTTACGTATCGTCTGCTTGATATTTCCTTGTGTTTTGTTTGTTTTTTCCTTGAAAAGCAGCATCTCATCTGCTGTAACTTTCCAAGAAAGTTTTGATGGTTAACTAACAAGCCTTAGTTAGGTTCTACCTATTACTACATACCTAGATGAGAGGGCAAGATTTCTATGTGCCTAGATTTTTATGTGTGTATTTTTGGAATGACATTCAAGTCCTCTTAGATACATAGCAAACACTACACAAATTAATCCTTGTCTCTAGCCGACAATCAGGATCTGTTATATGCAAGTATCACATGTATGTGCGAACTGCATCACTCCCTAGCTTCTGTTTTTATTCTTGATTGTGTTGGTAAAGACACCGATGTCCTGAATAAAAAACAGAGATCCGTAATTTGACCTAGTTGTTCTTTTTTTTAAGATTTATTTCTTTTATTTATATGAATACACTGTAGCTGTCAGACACACCAGAAGAGGACCTCAGATCCCAGATGGTTGTGGGCCACCTTGTGGTTGCTGGGAATTGAACTCAGAACCACTGGAAGAGCAGTCAGTGCTCTTAACCACTGAACCATCTCTCCAGCCCAACCTAGTTGTTCTTAGAATAAGAATAAAGAATGACCACTGCACCTGTGCTGTATTTGTACTGATTTACATCTCAGAATGCTGTTTCTTCCAAACCTGTAGCTATGGAAACATTTATCTTTTTCCTTGCCTTTTTTTACACAACAGTTGGACATAATGGTCCCTTTTATTCACTGACATTTAGTAATTTTAGATGGTGAAATGAACTCAAATTCTGGACAAAGTCTCAGACAAGTGTTGCCATTTCTGAAAGTACCTGGAACTGCTAATCATCATGATAAATGTCCCACTGCAGGTTGGTGAAGGGAAATGGGCTGTCACTAGCTGTGTTCTGAATCATAATTGCTTTTCATCATTTGAACAGTTTACCTAACCAAATGAAGAAAATGACACCGAAGG
The DNA here is from genome assembly GCF_021556685.1 of Rattus norvegicus. NCBI lineage: Eukaryota > Metazoa > Chordata > Mammalia > Rodentia > Muridae > Rattus > Rattus norvegicus. Next base: position 42,311,492 of record NC_141553.1, read on the forward strand.
GGTTGTTGTTCTGTTGTTCTTTAATCATGATTTGATAGAGAATACAAGAAATGTGCTAAAATTAATTTTGAGTCCATCCAAAGATTGAATCCTCTTCTGTCTTATGTTTTTCAATAAATTTTTCATGTAATTTATCATCTGATTATGGTTTTCCATTCCCAAAATGCTCCCAGACTTGTCCAAGATCCTCAGTAACCATCTCCAAGCCTTAGACCAGTGGGTGGTAGACATCAAAAGCTCCTGAAAAACTATAAATGAACAAGACACATATTTTTCTTACAACATGTAGGCATCTAGTTTCCAACTGTTAATACTTCATTTAGAGCCTAGTAACACCTGGGAGTAAATTAAGTTTTGTCCGCTGTTTCTAATGAGAATATAATATTTCCAATTTACCAAGAAGGAAACCAGAGTTTAAAGAGTATTAACTAATATAGAGTATTAACTAATGGATAACACAGTGGCACACTACACATCTCCTAATTGAGGTAAGTTTGTAATGCACATTGATGGCTTTTCTTTTTCAATCAGCTTCTCTGATTGAATGTTCTATTTAGGTATCATCTCTGTTTTCAGAAAGAAAATCTGAATAATGTGAGTGCTGCTTTTGATACTGTATGTAGCTTCCAAAAAATATAAGCTTATCCTCCTGAATGTTTTATATGATAGACAATTCCAGTTCTTTGTACATGAGGACTTAAAGTTGCTATATTCTATTTTCAACATTTGAGTGTGTGTGTGTGCCTGTGTGTGTGTGTTTTGTGTGTGTGTGTGTGTGTGTGTGTGTGTGTGCATGCACGCATAAGTGCTTGAGCCATGTTCATGATGGAGATTCCTGAGGTAATAAGAGGCCATCACATTGCATTATAGCTGGAATTACATACAGTTGTGAGCTGCCAGACCAGGGTACTCTTAGCCACTAGCCATTTCCAGGCCTTTTGCCAAATATACAAAGAGAAGCGAAAGAAAACAAGTTAAAGGTCAATGCCATTAACTCACCAAGTCCCAGAGATGTGATTTAGAAGAGGATCTTTCAAGACCACACTCTAAATTATTTTGTTGTTTTCAAAATTAACCGAATGACAGAATTGCTTACTTGTGAGCTGTCAAAAAAGCCTGCCTGTGCAATGGGGATAGTAGTAAAGTCTACTAGGAAAAAGTCCAGACACCTGGTTAACAACTCTGAAAGCAATTTCTAGTTTGTTTAAGGGATTAGTAAAATTGTTCAATCTCCTGTGTGTGGACAAATGGAAACTTTGGTAGGTTCTAGGCACACAAAGAGTTGTAAGTAGAGATAAGCTAGATAATATTCACACTTAAAAAAATCTCGATCTTCCTGGTTGCTGCCGCCGCAGAGAGCTCGTGGGCAGCACCCCGCGAGCAAACTTGAGCCTTGGGACCACAGGTAAGACCAACTTTTCTGCTGCAAATGACCTGCCTGGTGAACTCGGGACACACAGAGGCAGAATTCCTCTAGGACCGGGCACTCCCTATTTTTACCGGGAGTTCCACACCCGCGGAACCCTGCCCGCAGCAGCTCTCTGCTCCCAGACCCCGTGGGAGAGAGACCTCACCGCCTGGTCAGGTGGGCACTCCCGAGCGGAACAGACCACCAACACTGCCCACCCCGGCCCACATCCCTGCCCCAAGAGGAAACTGTATAAGGACTCTGGGTTTCCGAGGGGGAGGGCCCAGGAGCGGCAGGAACCCTGCGCCTGAGACACCTCCGGAACCTGAAGGAACAGACCAGATAAACAGTTCTCTGCACCCAAATCCCGTGGGAGGGAGAGCTAAACCTTCAGAGAGGCAGACACGCCTGGGAAACCAGAAGAGACTGCACTCTGCACACATTACTGATTCCAGAGGAAAACACCAAACGCCATCTGGAACACTGGTGCACTGAAGCTCCCGGAAACAGCAGCGCAGATCTTCCTGGTTGCTGCCACCACAGAAAGCTCGTGGGCAGCACCCCGCGAGCAAACTTGAGCCTTGGGACCACAGGCTGAAAAAAACAGGAAAACAGGTCTGCAGCACTCCTGACACACAGGCTTATAGGACAGTCTAGCCACTGTCTGAAATAGCAGAACAAAGTCACACTAGAGATAATCTGATGGCGAGAGGCAAGCGCAGGAACCCAAGCAACAGAAACCCAGACTACATGGTATCATCGGAGCCCAATTCTCCCACCAAAACAAACATGGAATATCCAAACACACCAGAAAAGCAAGATCTAGTTTCAAAATCATATTTGATCATGATGCTGGAGGACTTCAAGAAAGACGTGAAGAACTCCCTTAGAGAAACACAGGAAAACATTAATAAACAAGTAGAAGCCTACAGAGAGGAATCGCAAAAATCACTGAAAGAATTCCAGGAAAACACAAACAAACAGTTGAAGGAATTAAAAATGGAAATAGAAGCAATCAAGAAAGAACAAAGACAGACACTACCTCAGAGTGAAAGGCTGGAGAACAACTTTCCAAGCAAGTGGTCGGAAGAAGCAAGCTGGAGTAGCCATTCTAATATCAAATAAAATCAATTTTCAACTAAAAGTCATCAAAAAAGATAAGGAAGGTCACTTCATATTCATCAAAGGAAAAATCCACCAAGATGAACTCTCAATCCTAAATATCTATGCCCCAAATACAAAGATACCAGGTACCGAAGTTAAATAAGGAACAGAAAAACGAGTTAAACAACCCCATAACTCCTAAGGAAATAGAAGCAGTCATTAAAGGTTTCCCAACCAAAAAGAGCCCAGGTCAGACCTTCACAGAAGACCTCATACCAATATTATCCAAACTATTCCACAAAATTGAAACAGATGGAGCACTACCGAATTCCTTCTATGAATCCACAATTACTCTTATACCTAAACCACACAAAGACCCAACAAAGAAAGAGAACTTCAGACCAATTTCCCTTATAAATATCGACGTAAAAATACTCAATAAAATTCTGGCAAACGGAATCCAAGAGCACATCAAAACAATCATCCGCCGTGATCAAGTAGGCTTCATCCCAGGCATGCAGGGATGGTTTAATATACAGAAAACAATCAACGTGATCCATTTTTTTTTTAACTTGAGTATTTCTTTTTTTTTTGTTACAATTCTTTTTTTTTAACTTGAGTATTTCTTATATACATTTCGAGTGTTATTCCCTTTCCCGGTTTCCGGGCAAACATCCCCCTCCCCCCTCCCCTTCCTTATGGGTGTTCCCCTCCCAACACTCCCCCCATTGCCGCCCTCCCCCCATAGACTAGTTCACTGGGGGTTCAGTCTTAGCAGGACCCACGGCTTCCCCTTCCACTGGTGCTCTTACTAGGATATTCATTGCTACCTATGGGGTCAGAGTCCAGGGTCAGTCCATGTATAGTCTTTAGGTAGTGGCTTAGTCCCTGGAAGCTCTGGTTGCTTGGCATTGTTGTACTTTTGGGGTCTCGAGCCCCTTCAAGCTCTTCCACTTCTTTCTCTAATTCCTTCAACAGGGGACCTATTCTCAGTTCAGTGGTTTGCTGCTGGCATTCGCCTCTGTATTTGCTGTATTCTGGCTGTGTCTCTCAGGAGCGATCTACTTCCGGCTCCTGTCGGTCTGCACTCAAACTAATAGAAGAAAAACTAGGAAAGCATCTGGAACACATGGGCACTGGAAAAAATTTCCTGAACAAAACACCAATGGCTTATGCTCTAAGATCAAGAATCGACAAATGGGATCTCATAAAACTGCAAGCTTCTGTAAGGCAAAGGACACTGTGGTTAGGACAAAACGGCAACCAACAGATTGGGAAAAGATCTTCACCAATCCTCCAACAGATAGAGGCTTATATCCAAAATATACAAAGAACTCAAGAAGTTAGACCGCAGGGAGACAAATAACCCTATTAAAAAATGGGGTTCAGGGCTAAACAAACAGTTCACAGCTGAGGAATGCCGAATGGCTGAGAAACACCTAAAGAAATGTTCAACATCTTTAGTCATAAGGGAAATGCAAATCAAAACAACCCTGAGATTTCACCTCACACCAGTGAGAATGGCTAAGATCAAATCCTCAGGCGACAGCAGATGCTGGCGAGGATGTGGAGAAAGAGGAACACTCCTTCATTGTTGGTGGGATTGCAGACTGGTAAAACCATTCTGGAAATCAGTCTGGAGGTTCCTCAGAAAATTGGACATTGAACTGCCTGAGGATCCAGCTATACCTCTCTTGGGCATATACCCAAAAGATGCCCCAACATATAAAAAAGACACGTGCTCCACTATGTTTATCGCAGCCTTATTTATAATAGCCAGAAGCTGGATAGATCCCAGATGCCTTCAACAGAGGAATGGATACAAAAAATGTGATACATCTACACAATGGAATATTACTCAGCTATCAAAAACAATGACTTTATGAAATTCGTAGTCATATGGTTGGAACTGGAAAATATCATCCTTAGTGAGCTATCCCAATCACAGAAAGACATACATGGTATGCACTCATTGATAAGTGGCTATTAGCCCAAATGCTTGAATTACCCTAGATGCCTAGAACAAACGAAACTCAAGACGGATGATCAAAATGTGAATGCTTCACTCCTTCTTTAAAAGGGAAACAAGAATACCCTTGGTAGTGAAGAAAGAGGCAGATTAAAACGGAGACTGAAGGAACACCCATTCAGAGCCTGCCCCACATGTGGCCCATACATATACAGCCACCCAATTAGACAAGATGGATGAAGCAAAGAAGTGCAGGCCGACAGGAGTCAGATGTAGATCGCTCCTGAGAGACACAGCCAGAATACAGCAAATACAGAGGCGAATGCCAGCAGCAAACCACTGAACTGAGAATAGGACCCCCGTTGAAGGAATCAGAGAAAGAACTGGAAGAGCTTGAAGGGGCTAGAGACCCCAAAAGTACAACAATGCCAAGCAACCAGAGCTTCCAGGGACTAAGCCACTACCCAAAGACTATACATGGACTGACCCTGGACTCTGACCCCATAGGTAGCAATGAATATCCTAGTAAGAGCACCAGTGGAAGGGGAAGCCCTGGGTAGGGGAACACCCATAAGGAAGGGGCGGGGGGAGGGGAATGTTTGCCCGGAAACCGGGAAAGGGAATAACACTCGAAATGTATATAAGAAATACTCAAGTTAATAAAAAAAAAAATCTCATTGCCAGGAATAGGAAGGAAAGATCACTATTTCTTGCACATAGCTTGAATTTGACTTTTATATTACAGTTACTACATTTCATTGGAAAGTAGAGTGCTCATCTTGAACAGAATAAGAGTTTATTTTGAGCAAAATTTGAGTGACCATGACTCCCGAACACAGGTTTTAGTTATCCCAGGAGAAGGCTTATAAAGGCAAATGTTCATTACAAAAGGCATAAAATTAATGAGACTACATAATATCAACATCTACATTTGAAGTTTGGTTAAAATCAAAACCAAAATTATTTCAATCCTTTAGAAAAATAAACCAAGTAAAACCACAATTGTTTAGACACTGAGAGATCTCTATCGGAAGGCACTGGAGGTATATGAGACAGAATGAGAGTAAGAGTGAGAATGCAAGTGTCAGACTGTTTCATATTGTTATTTGCTTTGTTCAGTTATGGCTGTAGGTGAAGGGACATATTCCTCAACTTTACTGAAGTTCACATGTGTTTGTCATGAAAGATTTGCATAATATTTATTACTTATAATTTAAGTAATAAATACAAACCCCAATAGTTCAAGACTTTCCCACACAGAATTGAAAAACCATTGATGTGTTGCCTTTTCCCATTGATGACGTCACCTGGTCATAACTTTCTTGTGCTCAGAATTAACTATGAAAAGATTGTGTTAACTAATTTTAAATACTAATTTATCATTTGACTTAGTGTATGATGTTGACTTTTCATATAGGTGGGTCAAGCAGTTCTATTTTTAAGTTGCTTAGCAATTGTTTTGTAAAGTTACTGATGTTTTCAACAAAAGATCTTAGATCAAAAATAATTAAAGATTTGCACTAAGAATGTCAAAGGCATTAGTGAGTTTTGACAAATGAACTTTCTCAGACATAAATACCTACCCTTTTATGCAACTCTACCTGCTTTTGAATTCATGACCTCATTGTTAATAATTATAGGTACACACACAATAGGTATATATATTTCTTGTGTACATTTACATGTTATGAGTGCATACTTACATAACCTATTGTGTGGCATTAATGTTACCTTTGTGCATATGTGTTTAGACCTGATAACTTATGATTAGGAGTTTCTGGAGAAAGTGACTCTTCTCTCTCAGCAGCCATTGTTCATAGCTTTTTATTGAGGGTGGGGCGCTGTGGAATGTTTAATCATCCATGTTGGTCTATCAACAGGTGTGGTCTTATGCAGCTGCTTCAAAAGCAGTCAAAATGTTGAGAACTCATGGGAATAGTATCTATGCCTTATCTAAAGGACCCTAACTTGCAACAGGTATTATATTTCTTTTGCTCTTATAACTTTCTACTTGTCTTCAATTATGTTCCCTGAGCAGTAGGTATAAGGGCTATGTTATAGATATACCCAGGAAGACTGCACACAGAAGAGTCACTTATTCTCTAGATTTTGACCAATAGTTAATCCATGTAGCACTCTTTATCTTCTGAAAAATAAGCTTTTTTGATGGTAAATAAGAGATACATTTATCTCCTGAGAGACAAAGTCAGAATACAGTAAATATATAGGCGAATGCCAGCAGCAAACCACTGAACTGAGAACAGGATCCCCGTTGAAGGAATCAGAGAAAGAACTGGAAGAGCTTGAAGGGGCTCGAGAGCCCATATGTACAACAATGCCAAGCAACCAGAGCTTCCAGGGACTAAGCCCCTACCCAAAGACTGTACATGGACTGACCCTGGACTCTGACCCCATAGGTAGTAATGAATAGCCTAGTAAGAGCACCAGTGGAAGGGGAGGCCCTTGGTACTACCAAGACTGAACCCCCAGTGAACGTGATTGTTGGGGGGAGGGTGTAATGGGGGGAGGATGGGGAGGGAAACACCCATAGAGAAGGGGAGGGGGAGGGGTTAGGGATGTTGGCCCAGAAACCAGGAAAGGGAATAACAATTGAAATGCAAATAAGAAATACCCAAGTTAATAAAGACAAAAATAAATTAAAATAAATTAAAAATTAAAAAGAGATACATATATATATATAATTATATGGAGAAAAGTAGAAAGTTATATTGCCTTAGAAAAATGGCAGTAGAAGGTTTACCTCTGGGTTCTATGACCTCTCCATTCATGGGTTCTTGGGCTAGGCTTACAGCACCAGGCATGAGATCCCTCACAGTGAATGTACCCTAAGTGTAACTAGACAGCTATTGGTCAGCACAAATATACACATATAAGTACAGTTGGTGTACAGTTGGTTTTATATTGCTGATCTGGCAATTGTTGTAGTTCAAAGGCTTAAAACAGCTGGGTCGGATTGATGCTAACTCCTTTGTTCCTCCTTTGATAGCTGCTTCAGATAATAATACAAATGCCAGTTCTTTGAGAGAAGGGTTTCCAGATAAGTTTTGCTTCATCTTTTCAAGTCACTTATCTACAATGTGTAGTGTCCGCAGAAATAGAATCTTTCCTTCAAGGTCTGGGAGATATTGGCAATAGTCTATTTTATTTGGGAATTTTCTTCAACTCTCAAACCAATAACTCAAAGGAACCTGTCATTTGCCTTGCATTGGATGTTTTGTTATATTGTTTATGGAGAAAGCATATTTCACACAGAGATAATTCCATTTTAAACAATACATTTGTCTCTCTCTATATATATCATATATGTTATATATATATATATATATATATATATATATGGCTTTTTTCAAACATCCTTAATGTTACCCACTCTTTCCCATATTTATTTTATTTTTGCCCCTGTCCCTTTTTAACCTATTCCTTCATTGCTCATGTGCCCTGCTATTTCCCTATACAGGACGTTTTATTGCACGTTGTGGATGTTCTGCTGAATTGTATGCCTGTGTAACATTTGCAGGCCTGGTATCTACGGAAGCTAAAAGAAGGTTTTAGATTGTCTGGAACTACAGTTCCTATGGTTGTAAGCAGCCATGTTGGTGCCGGAAATATAACCTTGATCAACTGGAAGAACATCCAAAGCTCTTTTTTTTTCCTTTTCTTTTTTTTCTTTTTTTTTTTTTTTCGGAGCTGGGGACCGAACCCAGGGCCTTGCACTTGCTAGGCACGTGCTCTACCACTGAGCTAAATCCCCAACCCCACATCCAAAGCTCTTAATTCCTGAACTATCTTTCCACCTTCTAGGATAAAAAAAAAGTGACATACTTTACCCTCATTCTATATTTACCCTTTCTTTGTCCATTTTGGAAAAATCAACCATGTTATCATAGGAAATAATTATACTTTACAGTGAAACTACCCTTCCCAACTTTCTAAGCCTAAATCACATTTTTATGCTTGGAACTGTTTACATTTAAATATTTTCATTCTACTTGTTAGTTCTATTTTGTACCTCTTTACTTTAAAATTTTACAAATTTAGAAAAAAAATTATGCCTTCATTATATTTTATATTTCAATTAAACCTCAGAAGTTTCTTTAGGAAACATGGGAAAAATGTATTAAGAGTCCTGGGCCAATTTTGTTTGTTCTTACTAGCAAATTAAAGTGAATTATTTGTTAAAGACTTTAGTCCTTTTATAACAAGCAAGTTGGAATTGCTTTTGCAAAATGTGTCAACTTCTCATTTGAGCTCACAAGGAAATCAAAATCAGGACAAAATCTTGACATCTACGCTTTCATTTGATACTTAAACAGGTTAAGCACACATGGTAATGATTATTCTATTACTGTGAAGACATACCATGACAAAGGCAACACTTATAAGAGAAAGTATCTAAGTGGGAGCCTGCTTACCCTTTCAGAGGTTTAATCTATTATCATCATGCCTGGGAGAATGGTCGCTCTTGGGCAAACTTAAATTCTGGAGATGTAGATGAGGCTTCCAAATCCTGATCCACAGGCATAAAAAAAGAGAGAGAGAGATTGGGCATGGTTCAGACTTTTGTATCCTCAAAGCCCAACCACAGTGACACAGTTCCTCCAGCAAGGCCACATCTCCTAATATCTCTAATCCTGTCCATACAATCTTTTCTAAACCGTTCCATTCTCTGATGACTAAGCATTCTAGTAGGAGTTTATAGGAGGTATTCTTTCTCAAACCAGCACAACATGCAATTTCATTCTAAATATCTAGTTTATTGATTTCAAAATGTAACCACAGATAAGTCACTGTCTTAAACTTGTTGTCATCTTGAATAAAGAAACAAAACCCTTCCAAAATAGGCCAAGCCCCTAGAAGGCAAGTATTTGTGATGGTGAAACCATGGCCTGTGTCATAAATAATCTTCTCGTGGTGGAATCTATCCTCTGAGAAACAAGGACTCTTGCAAATCCTTTAGAAGAACTAAACTGACATAATAATCACAGAGATCATACCTTATTCAGAACTGCTCGACTACAGTTACCTCTTGCCTCTTAATTCTATTTCTTTTCTGTTTACACCCAAAGCTCATGCCAGAACTACAGAGAAATACTTGGGGTTATTAGAATTCTGTGTCAGTTCTCCCATTATGACCACATTGAATGTATTTTTTTTCCTTTTCTTGTCCTTTCTTGTCTTTGAATACAGTGTTTACTTTTGGTTGCTACCTTTTGATTGGTGTATGATAATGGTATTCTCATATTTTATTATAAACTTTCTATGCGTTATTTCAGCAAGATTATATACAGAAATGGACATGGTAGTTGGGAATTTATGTGGCAGTTTGAATATGGCTGGTCCCAGGGAGTGGCATTATTAGGAGGTTTGACCTTGTGGAGTAGGTGTGGTCTTGTTAGAGAAAGTGTGTCATTGTGGGGGTGGGTTTTGAAACACTGCTCCTAGCTCCCTGAGGAGCTGTCTTCTGACCAAGATGTAGAACTCTCAGCTCCTCCAGTGCCATGCCAACCTAGATGTTGCCATGCTCCCCATCTGGATGATAATGGATTGAACAAGCCCAATTGATTGTTTCCTTGTAAGAGTTGCCTTGGTCATGGGGTCTTTATGGCAAGGAAAACTCTAAATAAGGCAGAAGTTGATACTAGATACTGAGGTATTGCTGTGATAGGACTGACCATGCTTTTGTTTGGAGGAATGTGGAATTTGGGACTTTGGATTTGGAAAGTAATAGGATGCTTCAAGTGGTGTTTAATGGGGTATGCTAGTACAAATACGGAAGACTTTATTGTTGAGGTAATTTCAATTGGGGAAGCCTGGCTCTAGGGGTTTTGTAGGAGAAGAATTATAGTATGTGGGCTAGATACTGTTCTTGTGATATGTTGGTGAACAATGTGGCTGCTTTTTGTCATTGTCCAGAATCTGCCTGAGACTAAGGTAAAGAGATTTAGAATAATTGCTTTGAAGTCACAAAACAGCCTGGTGTAAATTCTGTTGTGTGGTTACTATAGTTTACTCTTATGAAGAGCCTTTTGAAGAAAAGGGGCAAGCTTTGAAAGGAAAAGTACAAAATATATGGTTCAAAGAGTAAAGAGGCACCAAGAAGTAGAATACAGCTGCATCCTATATTGAAGGAGACAAATAACAGAGTGGTGACACTGGGACAAGATTCACCCAGCTAAGCTTAGTTTTTATGCATTTGCCATTGAACAAGGAATAGTTATATCTAGGCATTATTATTATCTGGTTATTCCTTTCATTTGGAGTTTTAATCTGGAATGAACTACAATCCAGAAATGGAGGACAGAAGTTTTTGATATAGATTTTGAGGGATAATGGCCATAAAATCTTAAGTTCAGCCATTGTAGTATAAGTCTTGAATACCAGAAGATACAGGCAAGATCTCAGAGTTCAAGGCCAGTCTGGAACAGAGCAATTTCCAAGTAGAGAAAAGCTTAGTTCCAGGTATAGTAGTACATGCCTTTAACCCTAACATTCAGGATACAAAGCCATGAAAATTTCTGAGTCCAAGGTCAATTTACAGAGCAAGTTCCAGGACAGGCAAGCTTAGGCAGTGAAGGAGTTGGAAAAGAGAAAGCTGGTAATAGAATAAAAGGGGCGTGTTCCAGCCCCAGCAAGCATCAGAACAAGACAGGTTTGACCATATAGCTCTGACTTTAGAGTCCAGAATAAAAGGGCCAACTGGGCCAACTGACGCTGATTAGCTGGAGCAAAGAAATTAGTAGTGATTAAAAGACATGAGCTTACTGAGAGATCTTCAGGGAAGTGGTTTCTGACTACAAAGAAGTTGTGTTCCAAGTTGAAGGAGCTTGCAACACCATAAAAACAACATTGCCAACCAACCAGAGGTTCCAGGGACTAAACCACTACCCAAAGACTTTACATGGACTTACCCAGGGCTCCAACTGCATATGTAGCAGAGAATAGACTTATTGGGGCACCAATGGAAGGGGAAGCCCTTGGTCTCGCCAAAGCTGGACCCCCAGTGCAGGGGAATATGGGGGACGGCAATAAAGGGGATGTATAGGGGGAATACTCATATGGGGGAGGGAGAGAGGAGGGAATGGGGGCTTATGAACAGGAAACTGGGAAGGGGAGTAACCTTTGAAATGTAAGTAAAGAAATATATAATAAAAAAATAAAAAAGTATACATTAGTCATTGTTCTCCAATAGCAGTATATTGAAAAAAATAAATGTTCCCTAATAAAAAAATAAAAATGTTGTGTTCCAGAGATAGCCAAGGTTGTACCTCATGCTGTGGCTAGACTTGTGTAAGAAGGACCCAGATGGTACTGATCTTGAAGGAAACATGGACAGCAGCTGCGGTTTGACACTGTGGAGAGGTAGGAAAGGCAATTGGTGAAGGTGCAGCCTCGGTTGTGGTTGACTGAAGAGGTCATGAAAGAACTTGAGGCTTGACACCATGAAGGGAGCCTATGAGAGGCTACTGGTGAAGACTTAGTTGAAGCAGAAAAATCCAGCAAATTGGAGATGCCAGTTGATCACCCAGAACAGCAGCAGCAGTGGAGTGGAACTGACAAGAGCCTGGAGTGCTACAGAGGGCAGCGCTGGATGTGACCCAATCCCTTTGTAGGAGCCCAGAAGACCATGGGGATCCAAGATACTGGAACAAGAATCTGTAGTGTTGAAGCTGCCTTAGACACCCCAAGATATTTGAGATGCCAGAGCCATGGGATACCTGCTGAGGAAAGCTGCTATGAGGAACTGGAACCACCAAAAAGAAAGAATTGTGCTGCAGTCAACAAAGCAGAAAAAAGTTAAAAATCTGAAGAGCACTTTCACATCAGACATAGAGAAGCAGAGTTTTGAGTTTTCCAGCGGGTTTGTGAGTTTGCTTTCATTCAGCACTACCTCAGTACGATGTTTAAGAATGGAAATGTACAGCCTGTGATGTAGGTATGCGATCTGCTTTCTTTGTGTTGATTTTACAGGGAATTTCTGTTAAGAGATTACATGAATCTCAAAAGTGTTTGAACTTTGGACATTTGAACATTGATGAAACTGTGATAAACTATGGGGATTTTTGAAGTTGGACAAATGTATTCTGCATTATGCTACTGTAAGTATGATCCCCATAGACATGTGTTTGGAGAAACCTATGGGAACCAGGGAGGGGAATGTGGTGTTTTGAATATGCTTGCCTCAGGGAGTGACACTATTAGGAAGTATAGCCTTCTTGGAGAAGGTGTAGCCTTCTTGGAGGAATCACTGTGGGGGCATAGGCTTTGAGACCCTCCTCTCAGCTGCTTGAGGAGTCAGTCTTGTCCTGTTTGCCTTTGAAACAAGATGTAGAACTCTCAGCAACTCCAGTGCCATGCTGACTAGGTGCTGCCATGCTTCCTACCTTGATGATAGTTGACGAAACCTCTGAATCTGTAAGCCAGTCCCAATTAAATGCTGTCCTTAAAAGAATTGCTTTGGTCCATTGCACAGCAAGGAAATCCTAATTAAGATAACAAACTTCTACAACCACAAAGCTGTACTTTGTCAACCTCGTAGATTATTAACTGTAAGAATTTTTTGTTCCCATTCCTATTACTTTTGTTCACAAAGGCATGGTTATATCTACTATATAAGTCCCACCCAGTAATTCTGCAAAGAGACACACATACCTTACACATTAATAAACATATAATCTCATAAATTAAAAATATTAAAGGTCGTTTAATGCTGAGATAATAATTTTAATAGTAACAGAGTTCATGCCACAGTTGAAAGACAACAGACTGGAAGACAGAATGAAAGCTTCAGGATCATTCACCAATATGCTTCCAGGCAGAAACTTAACTCCTCAAAAGACACCGAACGAATGATAACACGCAATCATGGATGCTAATTCAGTAAACAACAAAAATGGGAGTGGTGGAACTCACTTTAATCCCAGCCCCCAGGAGGCAGAAGCAGTCAGATCTCTATTAGTTTGAACCCAGGCTGTGTAATGAGTTCGAGGACAGTCAGGAATATTTAGAGAGAAAGACCTTGTCTCCAACAACAACAACAACAACAAAAACAACAACTGCAAAAACAAAAACAAAAACAAAAACAAAAGAAAACAAAAAAAAGAAAGTCAGTAAACCATCATGTAAGAGTATATTCATATCTAAAATATTTGTTAAATTTGTCTTAATCTTTATCAACAGATTTTAGAAACCATGTCTATAAAGTTTTATTTAGTAGTTTTTAAACACATTTTATAAAACTCAGGCACTTGGACTGATATGAATTGAACAGGATAAGTGAAAAAGGACTCAATGGTGCACTGTAGGGAAAAAATGTCTCTGTTTCCATGGGGTTGTTCCTTTCTTTACTCCAGATCTCAGTATAGTCATATCAATATCAGGTGTTTAGCACTTTAAAATCTCCAAACAACACCTTTTTAGTTGTTGTCCTTATTTCCTTCTTTATCCTTAATTAGATTCTTGCATGTGTTTAATTATGGCTGCGAATAGCTAACCTCAGGTTTCACAAGTACAGGTCCCCAGTGAAACTGTCACTGAGAACATCAGAATAGATCAAGTCTGATGTCTACAACTCACCTGTGTTTTAGCTTTGTGTACCTGTGAACAAAGACTCTGGGCAGCAGCTGTTTCACCTCCTACATCTTCGCAGCAGTGAGTCATATCTTCAAGACACACACTTGACTTTAATGAGACACTGAATATAATTTTTTTGGAATGTGAAATTTCAGATAATAAAAGGACAATATTTTAAGTTACATGAAAATGTAAATATGTTCTGTGTAAGACTGTTAAATAAGTTAAGCTTTCCTTTATACAAAAGAGAAACAAGCGGAGAAAGAAATCAGGGAAGCGACACCCTTCATAATAGACCCAAAAAATATAAAGTACCTCGGTGTAACTTTAACAAACCAAGTAAAAGATCTGTACAATAAGAACTTCAAGACACTGAGGAATGAAATTGAGGAAGACCTCAGAAAATGGAAAGATCTCCCATGCTCATGGATTGGCAGGATTAATATAGTAAAAATGGCCATTTTACCAAAAGCGATCTACAGTTTCAATGCAATCCCCATCAAAATACCAATCCAATTCTTCAAAGAGTTAGACAGAACAATTTGCAAATTCATCTGGAATAACAAAAAACCCAGGATAGCTAAAGCTACCCTCAACAATAAAAGGACTTCAGGGGGAATCACTATCCCTGAACTCAAGCAGTATTACAGAGCAATAGTGATAAAAACTGCATGGTATTGGTACAGAGACAGACAGATAGACCAATGGAATAGAATTGAAGACCCAGAAATGAACCCACACACCTATGGTCACTTGATTTTTGACAAAGGAGCCAAAACCATCCAATGGAAAAAAGATAGCATTTTCAGCAAATGGTGCTGGTTCAACTGGAGGTCAACATGTAGAAGAATGCAGATCGATCCATGCTTATCACCCTGTACAAAGCTTAAGTCCAAGTGGATCAAGGACCTCCACATCAAACCAGACACACTCAAACTAATAGAAGAAAAACTAGGGAAGCATCTGGAACACATGGGCACTGGAAAAAATTTCCTGAACAAAACACCAATGGCTTATGCTCTAAGATCAAGAATCGACAAATGGGATCTCATAAAACTGCAAAGCTTCTGTAAGGCAAAGGACACTGTGGTTAGGACAAAACGGCAACCAACAGATTGGGAAAAGATCTTTACCAATCCTACAACAGATAGAGGCCTTATATCCAAAATATACAAAGAACTCAAGAAGTTAGACCACAGGGAAACAAATAACCCTATTAAAAATGGGGTTCAGAGCTAAACAAAGAATTCACAGCTGAGGAATGCTGAATGGCTGAGAAACACCTAAAGAAATGTTCAACATCTTTAGTCATAAGGGAAATGCAAATCAAAACAACCCTGAGATTTCACCTCACACCAGTGAGAATGGCTAAGATCAAAAACTCAGGTGACAGCAGATGCTGGCGAGGATGTGGAGAAAGAGGAACACTCCTCCATTGTTGGTGGGATTGCAGACTGGTAAAACCATTCTGGAAATCAGTCTGGAGGTTCCTCAGAAAATTGGACATTGAACTGCCTGAGGATCCAGCTATACCTCTCTTGGGCATATACCCAAAAGATGCCCCAACATATAAAAGAGACACGTGCTCCACTATGTTCATCGCAGCCTTATTTATAATAGCCAGAAACTGGAAAGAACCCAGATGCCCTTCAACAGAGGAATGGATACAGAAAATGTGGTACATCTACACAATGGAATATTACTCAGCTATCAAAAACAATGACTTTATGAAATTCGTAGGCAAATGTTTGGAACCGGAAAATATCATCCTGAGTGAGCTAACCCAATCACAGAAAGACATACATGGTATGCACTCATTGATAAGTGGCTATTAGCCCAAATGCTTGAATTACCCTAGATCCCTAGAACAAACGATACTCAAGACGGATGATCAAAATGTGAATGCTTCACTCCTTCTTTAAATGAGGAAAAAGAATACCCTTGGCAGGGAATAGAGAGGCAAAGATTAAAACAGAGACTGAAGGAACACCCATTCAGAGCCTGCCCCACATGTGGCCCATACATATACAGCCACCCAATTAGACAAGATGGATGAAACAAAGAAGTGCAGACTGACAGGAGCCGGATGTATATCGCTCCTGAGAGACACAGCCATAATACAGCAAATACAGAGGCGAATGCCAGCAGCAAACCACTGAACTGAGAATAGGACCCCCGTTGAAGGAATCAGAGAAAGAACTGGAAGAGCTTGAAGGGGCTCGAGACCCCATATGTACAATAATGCCAAGCAACCAGAGCTTCCAGGGACTAAGCCACTACCTAAAGACTATACATGGACTGACCCTGGACTCTGATCTCATAGGTAGCAATGAATATCCTAGTAAGATCACCAGTGGAAGGGGAAGCCCTGGGTCCTGCTAAGATTGAACCCCCAATGAACTAGACTGTGGGGGGGAGGACGGCAATGGGTGGAGGGTTGGGAGGGGAACACCCATAACGAAGGGGAGGGGGGAGGGGGATGTTTGCCCGGAAACCGGGAAAGGGAATAACACTCGAAATGTATATAAGAAATACTCAAGTTAATAAAAAAAATAAGTTAAGTTTTCAAATCTTTCATTGGATGATCACAGAAGTCTTATTTTGTACTTTGGTAAAAATTATCAAAATGTACACTTGTATATTTGACCCAAATATGCTGTGTGTGAGAATCAGAGTACTAAAGAGCCAATGTAAGGATTGTATAGTCATCCTCACAGTTGATTCAGTAGACTCCTTAAGAAAAGGAATTCAGAATTTTGGCAATTGTTTTGTTTCATTCTGATGGTTAGAAGTCACTGACTGAAAGGTACTCTCAGAACCTCAGTAATGCTCAATGACTAGAAAGACTCCCAACTCATGTCTCAGATGAAAACAGTTCAGTGTAGGATTTTTGTCACAAAAAAATCATACATGGTATGTCATCACTGATAAGTGGATATTAGCCAAAAAGAAGCTCAGAATATCTACAATACAACTCACAGATCATACAAAAACCCAAGAAGAAAGACCATACCAAAGTGTGGATATTATACTCTTACTTAGAATGGGGAAGAAAATAATCTCAGGGAGTAGAGGGAGGGTGGATATGGGAGGGAGAAAAGAGGAGGGAAAAGGGGGTTTAGTACAGATATGGGATAAGATCAAGGAGAAGTACAGAGGGCCAGGAATTTGAAAGGAGTAGAATAGCAGTGGGAGAGAGGAATTGGGGTTAGTCACTAGAAAGTCCCATAGTCCAGGGACCCAAAATGTTACCAGGACCCAAAAGGGAAGACATAAGCTGAAATACACAACAAAGGGGAGGTAAAATCTGTAGAGTACTAGTATATTTTTAAAGGTATAGAGTAATATCAAGAGTATATATTATGCATTTTAAGTAATTTTGTAAAATAATATATTTCTTTGGTATGGAAAACAGTGAATTGGAGATTAGTAGTTCTGGGGGTTGGGGATTTAGCTCAGTGGTAAAGTGCTTGCCTAGCAAGCACAAGGCCCTGGGTTCGATCCCCAGCTCCAAAAAAAAAAAAAAAAAAGAAAAGAAAGAGATAAGTAGTTCTATCTTTAAAAGAGTGGTTTCTCTTATTTTCTGAGATTATAATTATTTCATCCTTAGCCTTTCCTCCCAGCAAACCTTCTCATATACCCTTCCTGCACAGTCTATATATATTTTCTCTATGTATGCATTTAGGAGTGAGCATTTAGTAGTTGACAACGAATTGTTATCCAATAATGCTCCCCCAAATGCCACAGATTATCGACCAAGTGTCAATTAAAGAAAACTCCCTTTAACTTGTTGGCCAGAAGATTCCTAGAGACCACAAATAAAATCAAAATCTAGATGACTGATATTGCTAATGACTGCCTCCCAGAACATGATGTAAAGACAATACTGCTGAATATTCCACATGTTTTATACATATGACTTGTAAGAATCAAGGTGGGATTGGCCGGTAGCTCATCCCTGATGACTAGTTCTAGTGTTGGAAGATGCTATGCAAAGTGCCAAGAGAGAATATCAATCGGAGCATTACCCAACAGAAAAGCCTGAGAAAGGCAATGTTACCACACAATCTGTTCTTAATATGCACTGTAGCACTCCTATCTTAGTGGTAACCAAGAGATATTTAATTGGGTTTAAGGACTGATAAATAAGAGTGAGTTTGTAAACCTATTCAACTACCTATGACTGGAGAGGTCATAGACTCTAGGGGAAAACCTACTACCTATTTTCCTAAACCAACATATTGTTATCTGTATACTTATTCATGTATCCAAGATAAGTGTCAACTTATCCCTCTGGAAATGGACGAAATTTTGTGGTAAATAAAGGAAACAATATAAATCAATATGTGGTCAACATGCAGGGAATGATTGGCCATGGGATGTCCAACACCAATTGGTATAGTTATAATCTAAAAATAACTCCAGAAACATTATAGAAGCATGAGTATCAGAGAACCATATTTGCTGCCGAAAAAAATTAAAATATCAAAAAGCATGCACATACACACATACACACATACACACCACCTCCATGAATTCACAGTAATTACCTAAACAAGACCTGTATAATGACAACACGTCGATATCCACTATAGATAGCATTAATTTCACTAGGTCCCACCTCTAGATGAACAGCAAAAAGTTCCATTGAAAAGAATGAATCCATTTTCTGCAGGGAAAATCCTCCTGACTGGAGACCAAGTTCTAAGTAGTCAGCCCTGAACATATGCGCAGATGACATAAGAACAACACTAAGTGGGCTCAGTAGTTTTATTTGTGGGCATGGATGTGTGTGTGTGTGTGTGTGTGTGTGTGTGTGTGTGTGTGTGTGTGTGTGTTATGTTTAACACTAGTGATTTTAGAAGGGGTCATAGGATAGGAATGGTTAGAGGTAGGGAAGAGGATGGAAACACTGTAAATCTAGTAATGTTGTATGGAAATTTCAAGCAATTTAAATCACAGGCATATTGGAGATAGGATCTGTGTACCTTTTGTTTCAGCTAGTTAGTGAAAATAGAAAATAATTACCCCATACAAATTAATTTAAAAAACATAAAATGGAATGAGTTTCTGAAACTCCCCAAGTAGCTAGTCTCTAAAGGAAAATAAAAGAAAATGGATCTTTAAGCTTCCTTTTACATATTGATTGCTGTCTTTACAGATTCTTCTCTCCTGTGAAATTCTGAACATATGCTCTGTTATGGTCCATCTCTCCCAGATGAACAAGGAGGATGACTTGTAGTGAGTGAAAAAAAAAGATTACTTTTTCAGTTTTCATGTATGTGAAAATTATTACTATATGTGAGCCTGTGGGTTGCTTGGTATCTCGTCTCATTGAATTATAGCAAATGTCATGACTTGCATACAACCAAGTAGCATCTTTATTTTAACAATGAAGATGTGGCCCTTAAAAATGAAGTCATTGATACTCCTAACACAGTTATTTCATTATATCTTTTATGTCTCAACATTTGGAAAGAGCAAAAGAGTAATAGTCACACATTTTCTGGGTCCAATTAGAGAAAACTCTGGTCTTTGTGACAGTGCAGATGAAACGGAAGGACTTATAGCTAGTGAAATGAACTTGATTCAGAAATAATAGCACTGAATACTGGCTACCAGTGGATTGGAAATGAGGAAATGAGCTTTGATGGCCAGGTGTATCCAGTCCCACAAATGAGGAAATCCCAGTGTTTTTATTCTCAAGTGTAATAGAGTCTGCAATGATTGCTCTGTACCTAAAATGTTCTGAAAGTGATGCTTGTTGTATGCACTACACACACTTACAGAAAACATAAGCATGGCTGCTCCTTGGGATTTTCAGTCAGCAACTGACCAATACAGATGTGGATGGAGCCAAACATCAGACTGTGCTCAGGGACCCTGGTGGGGCAGCTGGTGGAAGGACTAGGGGAGCTGAGGGGGAGTACAACCCATAGGAAGAACAACATCAGCTAATTGAACCACCCTGTGCTCCCAGGGACTGGATCACCAACCAAGGAGTTGACTGGCAGGGATCCATGGCTCCAGATACATAGGTAGCAGAGTGTGGCCTTCTCTGACACCAAAGGGAGGGAGGCCCTTGATCCTGTGGTGGTTTGATGCCACAGCGTAAGAGAATGCTAGAGGGATTGGGTGGGAGAAAATGGGTGGGTGGGACGCACCTTCATAGAGGCAAAAGGGAGGGAGAAGAAGGAGGTTGTGGGATGGAGGACTTGTGGAGGGGTAACCAGGAAGTGGGATCTCATTTGAGATGTAAATGAATGGAATGATTAATATAAAAAAGGGAAAAAAGATAAGTATGTGTGGTTAATTAGTGTGCTCATTGGTTTGACAGTAGAAACTCCCTCACATAGTACATATGCACATAGCATAGGGCATTGCATAACATACTTCTGTTTGCCGAGTTTGCTCAGTAGAGTTGGGGGAACTGTCTTAAAGACTGTTTTATGAGCATAGGTTTTATAATGTAGTGATATTTTTATTATATTGAAAATTTGGGACAGTGTTCACCTTGAAATATAGAAAAAAGTGAAATGTGTGTTATCACTTTTTACTGAATGAGAAATGTTTTAAAGGATTTATAAAAATCAGACTTGGAAAAGTAAATTTTTCTTAATGCTTATTAATTAGTTTTATTTTTATATCCTTATGGATCTTCCATTCTTTAAGAAAAAGTAAGGAGATGAATGCATCTAATTCACATTTCCTTAAACTTTAAATTACTTGCGAAATGGCAAGCCATCATTTATAGATAAATTTATAAATATCATAAGTTAAGTCAACTAGACAGAAACAAATACTTTATTCTCTTGAAGTCGTTCATATTTCGAAAATTCCTAAATAATATTAGAACAGTTTACAGTTAACAGTATTTTTAAAAATTGTAGACATATTAAATATTGCATGGATGCACATTAGGGAGTCTATATCAGACTATTTCATATGCAATAATGAATATCATGCACGTGTGACTTAATGTAGGAATATATGCTTTAATCTCAACTTCACAATTTCATTGTCTTCTATTCCTTTAAATGTTGCATTATTTTTTTTTCTTCTAAACCTTTCTGTCTTCTAATAGGATGGGCATGGGCCTGAGTTTGGTGTCAAACTCTCTGGATGCTAACTTCAGGACCATGAATCCTTAAGGTTCTGAATGTCTTAGACAAATTATTTTGACTTCTCTAGCGTGTGTGTGTGTGTGTGTGTGTGTGTGTGTGTGTGTGTGTGTGTGTGTGTGATTAGTCCTAATGCAAAAAAAATTCACAGGGTTTTTCAAAACTAAGATATTCACCCTCTCCTAAACTAAGTTTAATGCATTTTTAACAACTGAAATCAGCAAATTCTGTCTTTATACACAGAACTGAAGCACTGTGAGGCTCTGTGGAAAAGCCGTGTTCCTGTGTGCTCTCAGGAGTGGTCCAGGGCCCAGAGTTAGCCAGATGGTCTGCAGCTTGTGCTGTGCACACACAGTGCTGAAGTCTTGTTGCTCAGTCTCTCCTTTTACTTTCCAGTTCCTGTGCTCTCATCAAAACGATGAGCATCAAAAGCTGGAAACACATGGATGACACTGACATTGCTTCCACACAGCACCTGCATTCAGAAAAGCCAACAGAGCAGCTCATCTGCTACATTAGTCATTAAGGATGAGCCTGGGAACTTAATGAGGTCATTGTGATCTGGGGCACAGTGGGCTATGACAAAGATCAGAAAGTGAGGGTTTTTTATTTTTATCTAAATGGATAAAAATCAGAGAAATAATTTAGTGAATTATAAGATATTTTGACCTCTGTTTTCTTTCCTATTCTACCTTTGGTCATCACTAAATTAGGTAAACTTGATATTCCTTCAAGATGTGAAACTACTCATGAAAACATTCCTACTCTAATAAAACATAGTTTCAAGTCATGCACACATGCACAGACCTTGTGCACACTCGTACCCAGTTTTAAATCTGACACCCATAAAAATGCGTACTTATGTGTCAAATTTATGTTAAATTTATTTATGATTCTTTAAAATCATGAAAGAACAGAGAAATGTATCCTTTCCCAATATAGACAAATAATTAGTTGAAAAGCTAGTAAGTAATAAGTGTAATCTATAAACTGAGTTATAGAATTGAAGGTGTTTGTGGCACAAATGAACTCACATTATCAACATTAACTCGAATTAGCTAGTTAAAACTTCTGAAATTTCATTCTCATCTGACATGTATATACAAATTTCCAGTGATTTTTGGAAAAGAAGAAAGTGTTGTTCTATGCATATCCTTTCCTGATGCTCAAAATGTGGTAACCCTTTTCTTTTTCCCTCCATTTTAAATAATGTTTACTTTTAATCGAAGTGTAATTACATCATTTCCCTAACCTGGCAATGCTTCCATAATATTCATGGTCTGTTAATTCCTATATGCTTTTTACATAATACATTCTACACTGAGATTCAGTCACCAAGAAGGAGGTTTCCAGGTCAGTTTCAGCCTGATTCTCCCAAGTCCCATTTTTCCCCAAAGTGGCATCTTCAGAAATATAATGAAGGTTTGGAATATTTAAAACACCTCCTTTCACCTTGCAGCCCGCAATCCACAGAGAACCCAAGAGCGTCACCTAATGTGAACTCTTGGGACTATCAGAGACTGAACCATCAACCAAATAACAGAGAACATACACAGGCTAGACCTAGGCCTCCAGACATATATAGCAGATGTGTAGCTTGCTCTTTATGTGGATCCCAAACAACTAGAGGAGTGGCTATCCCAAAGCTGTTGCCTGTCCATGGAAAATATTATTGTATATATTGTATATTATTGTCAGGCCTCGATTGGAGAGGATGACAAAAAGGGGCGGGGGAGCAGTGAATGGAATATAAAATGAGTAAATGAAAAGTAATACTTCACTGTTGCGACAGTTTAAACTTGATTAAAATAATACAACAGTGTATTTTAACTATAAAGCAATTCTTATAAAGGCAAATTTTTTTTGGAGTTGGCTTACAGTTTCAGAGGATCAGTCCATTATCAGAAAAGTGTGAGCATGACAGCATCCAGGCAGGCATGACATGGGAGGAGCTGAGAGTTCTATGTTTTGATCCAAAGGCATCCAGGAAAAGACTGACATCCATGAACCAAGGAAGAGGGTCTCAAGGCTACCCCCTCCAGTGACACCTTTCCTCCAACAAGGTCACACCTCCAAATAGTACCACTCTGTGGGCCAAGCATATTCAAACCACCATATCAGCTTTCTGCATTGATAGGTAAAAAATACCCTACAGGAGATAGAATCTAAACAAGTCATGATGTAATTCATGTATAACCATGTATTATTATGTATACATTAGTTGAGACTGCTGGTCTTCCTATGGGGTCTCCCTCTTCCTCAGCTTTTTTAATGGGATTGCTTCAAGTATAGTCATGGGAAAAATTAATTGTCAATTTAATGAAACCTAGAACAACATGGACATGTTTGTAGGGGATTATCTTCATTACATTGATTGTGAGTGAACACTCACTTTAGTTGAAAATATTATCTAGGAAGGAATCTTGTCTTGGTCTTCTTAGAAAGGAGAAAACGAACTGAGCAGAAATCTCATCACTCTTTGTTTATTGACTGTGAATATAATTTGACAAGTTTTTGTATTGAAAGGGAAAAGTTTAAAATTGCCCCCTAGACAAAAGTTGAAGCCAAAAGCAGACCCAGCCACTTTGTTCCAGAAACTAGCTAACCATAAAAGCAGCTGACCATAATAGCAGCTGACCATAATAGTAGGAACTGGTTTACCATAAAGTTAGATTAAAATCTTAAAGAACAATCATGAGAAACAGGAGGTTCTTCCTTGTGATTTGGTAACAATCATGAGAAACAGGAAGTTCTTCCTTGTGATTTGGTATGGTTTTTCCTTTAAATACCCCTTCCTCTAACCATTCGTCATCGAACTCCTCTATCCCTGTGCAGGTTACGAGTCTTGACCCCAGTGCACTGGTTCCTGTCATCCCTATCAATAAACCTCTTGTTGATTGCACCAAAATCGGTCTCTTGTAAGTTCTTGGGGGGTCACGTCATCCTGAGAGTTGAGTGACTGTCTCTGCTCTGGGAGTCTTTCATTTGGGGGTTCATCCGAGATAGGGGACCACCCTTGTCTCCAGAGATCCACTTGGAGGTGAGATATTGTCTTTGTCTTTCTGTTTCTGTGCCTGCTGAACTCTGGGTCTGTATTTGCTCGTGAGTTCTGGTTTTGCAGTTGCTTGCGGTCTTGGGTAGAGATGGAGACTTGTGTCTCAGGTAGAGATGAGGAGTGTGAATATTGGTAGACATGCCAGGGGCTCACTGACTGTGTCACCCGGGAGATGTCCCGGGAGGTCTGTAGGGACCCCAGGGACACCTGGGAGATTCCTGTCTGGGTGCTGGTGAGGATTCGGTGATTCTCCTAGAGTTGGAGAAAAGACCCACCCTCCAAGTCATCTGGGTACTGGTGAAGACACAGTAGTTCTCTTAGATTGGAGAAGCAAAATGTCCTTCTGGCTATCTGTTTTTCCAGAATGGTCTTGCCTGTCTAGGTGGAGACGGGCATCTCTTAGTCTTTGATTGTGTGTATTAAGTCTCTGTTCTATGTTACTTGTGACTTTGATGATGGGACAGATTGTGATGACTCCTCTGAGTTTGGCTTTAGGCCATTGGACTGAAGTTAGGGCTAGAGCACACAACTTGTCAGTTGAGTTTTAAAAAGGACCATGGCAGATTTTTTGCTCCTCAGAGTGGCTGGCATTTGATGTCGACAGGCCTCCTGAGGGCACCTTTGACTTAATCATTATTTTTGATCTCCTTCATCTGTCTTAGGTGTCCTGTTGGGAAGGAGTGATGTGGAATTCGCTCCCCTTCATCTGTCTTTAGTGAGCTCACAGAAGCTCCCATCTAAATCAGTTCAGTTTTGTGGTGATCTCATGGTGGCCCCTTGTTTTTTGCTTTTGTGCGCACTTCTGTTTTTGTCTGTTAATCTTTTGATTGTCTTTCTGTGTGACTGAATGCTGTTTGTCCTCTTCGGTGACCTCGATGATTAGGGGATATGGGACTCGGACCCCATCCCCGAGCCTAGGGTAACCCTAAACATGGAAGAGACCCCTATAGACTTTCTGGTGGATACTGGAGCAGAGTATTCAGTCCTGAAACAATCATTGGGAAAATTAAAAGACAAAAAGACCATAGTTGTGGGGTAACTGGGGAGAAACAATATCCTTGGACCACATCACAAACGGTGGACCTGGGAAAAGGATGGGTGTCCCATTCCTTTCTGGTCATTCCTGAATGTCCTGTGCCTTTGTTGGGACAAAGTTGAAGGCACAGATTCAGTTTACTCCGACAGGACCCGAAGCAAAGTGGGGTACTCCCACTTCCATTATATTGACTTTAAAAGTAGAGAACAAGAAGCCCCAGACATTAGCAAATGGCTAAATGAATTTCAAACCACCATGGACTGTGACTATATTCCGCAACTGTGAGCCATAATCAATGCATTTTCACTCAGTTGTTTCTGTCAGAATATTTTATCCGAGCACATGGGAAAAAATTCCCCTCTCACTAATTCCCCACCCTGTAAACATGCAAAGTACCTTTACTTTCCTGGTTCTTGTCATTAGTTCAGGGTATATATTCACATATGAAAGAAACTTCTCATTGCAACAGACAGAGCTTTACAGAAAACCATAGCCAATCATAATGAAGTATTATGGAGCCCAGTTCCAGGAAATATATACACAAAGTATCTCTGGCACTTAAGATCAGAGATTTTTGTGGAAGAGTTCCAGAAGATCTAGAAGAGCCAGATGGACAGGGCATTTGCTGTGAAAATGTGTCTGCTTGTAGTATCAGGAGATACACCAATAAAACACCCAACATGAATACCTAACATGAGCTGAACTATGATAACAACATCATCAGGCATGCCAAAATTGATGGGGGAAAGCCCTGGAGGGCTTAACTCTACACAAAGAACTATAGACTACTACGGAAAGTTCAGAGCAGAAAGAACACACCAGTTGGTTGACACCAAAGAGCCCTGAAAACATGTATCAAGGTAACATTATAAACAGAACAGGCTATTTTTAGGTCATAATTCAGTAAGAGAAGAGAAAGAGAGAGAGAGAGAGAGAGAGAGAGAGAGAGAGAGAGAGAGAGAGAGAGAGAGCACATATGATTATATGGAGAAATGAAAAGAAATGAAATTATTATTTCACTTCCAGAATTTGTGTGTCCTTCTTTATAACATAATGATCTTGCTGAAATTTCCTTGATGATTTTCAAGTTCCTTTCCAATATTCCTAAGTTTTTGTATACTTCCACAGCTTTCTGGTGTCTGTGTTAAATGTATATATGCTTGTTGGAGTGCTTCATAAATTCAGTAATACTTGTTTAACAGGATTTAGTTTTATTTATATTCATATATATGTACAACATGTATAATTTGTACCATGTCCTGATGTCTTTCTGGGTATGTGCCATTTGTGGGTAAGTGCCGAAGGATGCCATAAGAAAGCATGGGATCTGCTGAAGCTAGAATTACTAGTGATACCAGCCTGGTATGGGCACTACGAACAGATGTTGGTTCTTCTGGATATTCCCAAGAGGTCTTCCCTGCTGAGCCACCTCCCAGCACCACAGATACTTGGTTTTTTGTGTGTGTACTCCATCTACTGCAGGCATAATTAGGTTGCTCCTGATGTTATTCGTTCTTCCTTGTTGCTTGTTGCACAAAATTACAAAAAAAATATTGTCACTCTTTTGGCACATCTTTTCTTTTCTTATATGTGTCCAAGTTGTCTTCACTCACAATTCTATTTTCTCCTGCTGGTAAGGAGTGCGAAGGCTGATTACCCTAGGTTGAGTTTTAGTTGCTGACATGTATGGACCTCATTTTGTCACAGACAAGGTACAGAGATTACAGGGCACATGTTCTGATTGTGTAAAATGTAGTTTATATGCCTCGTAGGACTATGATATCAATATTTTCATGAAACAAAAAAAAGGAATGGGAGAGGGGGAAAGTAGAATATAGAGAGGAGTCATATGGGTGGTGAGAGTTACTGTCATCAAAATATATATGTGGAAAAGAAAAATATTATTATAGAAGACAGAGGACAGTTACAAAATCTTTCCTCATGATTTTAAAAATTAAGATTGCTGTAACAATACACAAAATTAAACATGATGATGATGATGATGATGATGATGATGATGATACTAAAAAGTTTAGTAAAATAAGGTATGACATCTAGAACATATTATGCACCTGGTCAGAATTTATCTCTGTAGGAGGAGGTTGTTCTCTTTGGATAATAATTGAATCATTTTGAAAGATGAAATAATACTACTCTCAGTAATTCAATTATGTCTAGTCACTGTGCCCTTAAAGATAAGAATGATTCCTGTAGTCAAAGTCACCTTTCTTCCAGAATTCCATATATTTTAATAATCTTGGCTTTGGTGAAATAACGAAATACAGGTCAGGGCTTTATTCTACTTAGACTCTGAGAAAGTATAGCAAATCTCCTACCTATTCACCATCATGGCCACTCAGGACATTGATCTGGCATCCACAGAACACTCTGACATCTGTATGCTTCTCTCTGGCAATGACAAAGTAGGTACAATCCTTCTCTGTGGCTAGTGAGTTTTAGTTTCACTTTATCTGACCACATTTCTATTTGTCCAACATTTACTCTGCTACTATCTACATATCCTAATAGCTTTAAATAACCCAGGATGTCTTTACATCTCTCTTCTCTCTCAGTGCTGCCTGTATAAGCACATTAGTAAAAATTTCCCAACAAAAGTATATTTAGAGTCAAGCAACATAAAATGCTTACAGTTGTTGCAGGCCATTAAAAAGAGCCATGAGTTAATCCATAATGAAATATTATTCCTATCACCCACACTGTTGTTTGGAGAGATCACTCATTTTGATGGCTTCAGCTATTGTTCCTACAGAGAAAAATCTCTAAATGATATAGCTATCCTTGAGCTGTTCATTCCTTGGTTTCATTTCTCTTTTCTGGACAGAATTATACAGATAACAAACATATATTACAGAATTCTAAGTCATAATGTTTATCTTTTTCTTCAGAATTTTTTTTACTTATTCCAATGTCATCACCATATTTCTGTTTCATTGGCAAAGAATTTCCATTCTAAGTTATTTGTTAGTGAAACATTAAAATATTAGATGGGTTTTTTTTGTCTCCAAAACAAAACAAAACAAAACCAAAAAAAATAAAAAACAGAGACCTCCTTACCACTATATTTTAATTACAATAATATGATTAAAATAATTTGAGAAAGATACTTTGTTAAAAATCATTGTTGGTCCATGCAAGTACTAGGCTCAGATTATGTAAACTAAAGACTAACAAAAAATAATAAATATACAATTAGCAGTTCCCATGAAATAAATGGATATTAGGTCTCTGTGCATCAATACAATCTTTCCAAACATTGAGGAGCCAAGTAGGAACTGAAGTCATTGACCCTCCTTCCACTTGCGACAACACATATGCTTTGTGCCTACTTGAACATACGAGTCTCTAATTAGCTTTCATAAATGAAAATATCAAAAATGATCAAATGACATAGTGAAAGATTAGACTGGCAGAAACATTGAAAACCAGCGTTTTGGTAGAAAATGCACCTCTTTCCTTTCTTCTTTTTTCTTTTCTTTTTCTTTAAACATATTCATTCTATCAGGTTTGGAGAGCCTAATTTGGAGATGTTAAAGTTGACTGGCTGAATTTTTCCCCATCTTTTAATGAGGCTTTCTACAATTGAATTAGATTTATTTGCACTTTGTGAATACAGAGCATGGACAGGAAGTCTTGTGTAACCAGGCAAGGTTTCTAGTGTTGGCACTGGGACACCAACCCAGCCACAAAACCTCTGATCTACAATTTGTCCAACCTGAAAGATATGTTGAAGTAATAGTGACACAGAACTTGTGGAAGTGTCCACCTATGACTGTTCTAACTTGAGACCCATACCTACAGCTTCGTGGATAACAAGAGACTGGAGACTGTCCAGAGACCTAAACTAGAATTAAACATAACTAGCAAAAAAACAAAAACAAAAACAAAAACAAAACAAAAACAAAACAAAAAAACAAAAACAAAAACAAACAAACAAACAATCAAAAAACCCAAAGAGTCAAGGAAATGATTCTTAGCGATATAACATGGGTTATTCTAGCAGCTGAGGGAAACAGATATATAGAAACCCATAGGCAAACACTAGGCAAAGCTTGGGGAACCCTGTAGAAGAGGGGGAGGAAGGATTGTAGGAGCCAGAGTGGTTGAGAATTCCAAGAGATCACAGTCCACAGAAACAACTAAGGAGGACTCATCCTAGGGGCTCACAGAGACTGAACAGATAATTCAAGTCTGCGGGTGTTTGCATGAGGTCGTCTGCATATACCTCTGCATAAATGTTGTGGTTGTGTAGCTTGGTATTCTTGTGGGATTCCTAACAGTGAGAATAGTGTTGTCTCTGATTCTTGCTTTCTCTTGGGACCCTTTTTCTCCTACTAGGTTACTTCATCCAGGCTTTATATGAAGATTTGTGCCTAATCATGTAACTTGGTCAGGCCATGTTCAGTTGCCAACCTTGGCAGGGCTTCTCTTTTATAAAGGGAAGTAGAGGAGTGGATCTAGAGGACAGGAAGGATGGAGGGAGTGGTGGGAGGAGTATAGGGAGGTGATCTAATGTATGAAAGAAGAATAAAATAGATAACATTTAAAAATAAAACGAGAAAATAATTCAAGAAAGAAGTGAAATTTTAATCTCAGCTAGTGCATGTTTCTCAGCTCTGTCATCCCTTGGAGTTTAGATAAACAGAGAGAAACAGGTCAAATTAGAATACAGACACAGCGGCCATGTTAAGTTACCTGGTTTCTAAATTCTCTCACAGCCAGCCCTGGGCTCTCAGGATCTCAAAGGAAGTCATCAACCATGTCCACTTAAATTATTGTCTTGCTCTTTAGATTACCACATTATACACTTGGAAAACACAAAACTCCGTTTTTTTAGTATTTCAAAACATGGAAATAGGTAAGATTTAGAGATAGACAATTCACACTATCTTTCCTCCTGGGACCCATCTATAAAACAGATGGTGCCTCATAATAGTCATGCCAAAAAATGTATCAATTTCAAGGTTCTGCATATCAGGAAATCAGATAGGGAGATAATACAATGGAGGTAGTTTTCTTCAGCTAGAGATAGTCAACACAGAATTGTCTGAATGAGGAGTGAAAAAGAGTGAAAGGAGGAAGGGAGAAACAGATGTTGGATGAGAAGAATTGGTCTGTAGTGATGGCATCTCCTATGCCCTGTTATTTTTGTCTACACCATCACAAAAGTCATGCACATGATCAAAGGAGAGAGCTATGTAGTCCAGAAATGTTGCTGTAAACAGCTTAGAAGAACAGAATTTCCCCTCCTCTATACCTGTATCATTCTTTTTATATATGTGACAAGGTATATACTACCACAAGTGTGATAATTAGTTTTTCAAATTTATTGCACCAAGAAATGCCTAGGAAATTCATGACACACATCATGGATTTGTCTGTGACAGCATTTCCAGTGCTGGTTAGATAACTGTGCTAATCAATAGTTTAAATCCTGAAGGTTTTAAAATATGATGCCATTATGTTAAGTTAGTAGAAGGTAGCAGATTGGGGTATGCCTGAAGAAGTAGAGCTGTGGAGGGCACATCTTACCTGGCTCCCTTCTGTAAATCTACTCTCTTGATTTCTGCAAGCTGTGATGTAAGGTCTGCAAACCTCTGGGCAGGATCACCTAGAACGCTAATCTCCAGACAAATTTTCCTTCCCTCTGTTCACCCCTCACCTCATCCTTCCTATTCCCATCCCTGCCCATCTCTATCAAGTCTTGGAGGGAGACAACCAGATTGGGAGACATTTCTGAAATGAGCCAGAAACCTAGGACAAGGGAAACTTCCAGGAATCTAGGAGGGTGACCCCAGCTAAAACTTCTAGCAACGCGGGATATGGAGCTAGAAACAGCAATTTCCTGTAACCCAGCAAGACTTTTAATGGATGGATGGAGACCCCAACCCAGCCACATAGCTTTAGACCCATAATTTGTCTTGCCTACAAGATGTGCAGGTCTAAAAGATAGTACAGGCACATGTCATGAGAGGGAACCCACATCTGACACTATTAACAATATTCTGCTATACTTGCAAACAGGGGCTTAGCATAACTGTCTTGTGAGAGGAAACTGATGGAAATTGATGGAGAGACCCACAGACAAACATTAGGTGGGACTTGGGGAATCCCATTGAATATGGGGTGGAAGCACTGAAGGAGCCAGAAGGGTCAAGGAAACCACAAGAAAACCTACAGAATCAACTCACTTAGACCCATAGGGACTCAAAAAGACTGAACTGCTAACCAGAGAGCATTCACATGGACCCTCTGCACATCTGTTAAAGATGTCTACCTGGGTCTTCATGTGGGACTCCTAAAGCATGTGGAAGGCCTGTCTCTGGCTATGTTGCCTATCATTGGATCTATTTTCTTAATTGGACTGTTTTTTTTTTCACCTCAAAAAAGATGTGCCTAGTCTTAGCGCAAACTGATGTGGCAAGGCATGTTGATGTCCATGGGAGTCTTTCTCTTTTCTGCTAATTGTGGGGAGGTGAAAGAGAGGGACTTGGAGCAGAGTAGATGAGGCAAACTGAAATAAGGATATAAAGTAAATAAATAGCTCAGTAAAAAAGGTAATAGAAAACTAAAAAGATAAATATTGGATTTAGAAAACATTTTGCATCTATAGAGACCTACTTTAGTCTTAGAAAGAAGTCCATTTAATTTCTTTCACATAATATATATAGCCATTTCAATGAAATATCACTATGGGATATTTTTAATAAAT
Source organism: Rattus norvegicus (assembly GCF_021556685.1). Lineage (NCBI taxonomy): Eukaryota > Metazoa > Chordata > Mammalia > Rodentia > Muridae > Rattus > Rattus norvegicus. The sequence goes on from NC_141553.1 coordinate 42,343,506, forward strand.
TTAGTTTTGGTCATTTAAAAGACTAATATTTCTTCCTTTGAAGTCTTATGCTAGATATTTTGACTTATAAGTCAAGACTAACAGAATTAATAAGAAGTAGTGACCTATGGTAAATTATAGTTAAGGGAAAGGCCACATAATTCAGATTATTTCTTATCTTCAAAGCCACAAAGGCTGATGTAGATATGATGGTATTCTCTAGTATAAAATCTCTTACAGTTTTTTTTTGCTATGTTTTGTTTGCTGTGATATTTGACTGAATACTTGCAGATCATCATAATCAGTTGTTTTTCTGGGAATAATGTTTTCCAATTTATAATGGTGAAGCAAATTGCTACCCAGAGAGTAGGTAAAGCTGTCTTTCATACTTTACTGTGCAGTAGGTGTAGTGATCAGCACCCTCCCTTCAGAGTTTTCTACAGCCATCACCCCCTCCTTACTGAAGAGATAGAATATATATATATATATATATATATATATATATATATATATATATATATATATATATATATATATAATCTACTGCTGACCTTTAGGCACTTTTATAAAAGTTTTTCTATTCTATTTATTCCTTCTTTAACAGTCAGGTATAATTTGTCTATGCTGTTATGCTAAAATCTTAATTGGTATATATAAAGGATTTGAGAAGATGATGTAATTATGTGTTGACATCCAAGTGATACACAATCTATATTGGCATGCACTGGGGAAGATATGGACATCTGAATATGTCCAGTGCTTCTGCAAATAAATGAAGAACAAGACATGGGGTTTGTGAAATACACAGTACATGGAAATAAACTCAGTACATGGCTGGATTAAATGTAACCATAAATCTAGGCACAAATAAAAACCCCGGCCAACTCAAACTGCATCACAGAGGGCTTTCTCTGGCAGCCATTGCCTAAAGTAATGAGATAGTAGAATTCTGGAATTGGGAGACAACTTTGAGGATCTAGGAGATTTAGAAGAGTTGAAAAAAAGATAAATATGTCAGACTCATGAGTCCCAAGTCACTTCTTATGCCATCTAAGTGGCAGTTTTCTACATGAACCAGACTAAAGATTATCAGTAGTGAGGTGCATTAAACTTCTTTGGGAGGGCAAGCTTTTCACTGAAGTAGCCAGCCACACATCTCTAGTGGGTTTTAGAGGATTGGTGATCACTGACCACATCTGGACTGAAGTTATTTTAACAATAGCACATCTATTAAAATAAGATTTAATGATTTTCATATGAAAAAGTTTAGGACTGTGAAAAATCACCAATTATTATAGTTTGGTATCACATCCAAGACTGAGATCAAGTCAGCAGGCCAGTGGTAAAATGATAGTTCGAAGTCTAAACTGTGTACACAGAAAAAACCCATATAAACTTGGACCTTGAAACAGAGGAACCTTGCAGTGTAATTGTCTGCCATGAATTTTGAATTGTTCTCTGAAGTTCCATATTATGCAATGTCTAGGGGTAATGATCATTTTAACATTCATCTTATTTATAAAGCAATAAAAATCCATGCTAAGTGAGAAAGGCTACCTCATGATAGCCATACCAATCCCCCCTCTTTGTAAATAACATGTATGCAGGCTTCTTGGCTCTAGGACTTTGACTTCTTTTCTAAAAAATTTTCTTTAGAAATCTCTTAGTTAAAAGTGTTTCCTTTACATCTGTGAGATATAAAGATTCATGTAAAAATTTTAAATGGCTCTTACTAGATTAACACTGTAAGGATGTTATTAGTAGGAGCCTTAAATTCATTACTGTACTTATCATCGTTAAAGATTGTGGACTGTCTTCTAGGAAGGCAGGAATCTAACCTCTGTGTGAGCATGAATTAGCAAGTCCAGTACAGCTGAATATATCATGTCCACAAGTAGACAGTTTGCTTGCAGCATCCTGTGGACCCGTCTTTCCCCATATCCATTAGGACTTGTCTTCTAGCTAATTCTGGGAATTTAACAATGTTCCCAAACTTTGCTCTGACAAGGGTGAATTCTAGATTTGTCCTCATATCCCTTTCTCATTAAAATAGACTTTAAAAACCTTTCTTTTGTGTTTGAATAGTGAATGGTTTACTGAGACAAGCCATTTCCTTGGATATAGCCTCTTACCAAAATCTCTATGTCCCTTCCATTCTCTTTGAAAATTATTTTTATCATTTATTAGCAAGTTTTTGACAAGAAGCAACCTAGGGATAGAAAAGTTTGATAATGGTTTTGGTGATGCAGTCCATCACAGCAAGCAAGGCAAAGCTTCATTCAGCTCCTGGTATTGACAAGATATGTGACAGATTATGTCTTCCCATCTCAGTAAAGCACTTCGTAGAAAGATAAGCCATGAAGTGGGACTGGGCTATAAACTTCAAAGCCTGCTCTCTTAATATATTTCCTCTATCCAAGTTCTACTTTGAAAAGGTTCAGTAACCTCTCTAAAGGGTCCTGATCAACAGGTGACTAAATGTCCAAATACATGAGCCTGGGGGAGACACTTTACATTTAAATGTAACAAAGAAACCAGCCTCTCATACCATTATTTTTCCCTTCTTTATTTTCATTTTCCTCTCTCTCTCTCTCTCTCTCTCTCTCTCTCTCTCTCTCTCTCTCTCCCCCCTGTATCTCTGTCTGTTTCTTTCTCTCTCTCTCCCTCTCTCCCTCCCCCTCTGTGTGTGTGTGTGTATGTCTGTGTGTGTGTGTGTGTGTGTGTGTGTGTGTGTGTGTGTAGCCATACACACACACCCACTAGCATGTACGTAGAAGAAAAAGAGGATGGTTGGGGCTGTGTGTGGTGTGCTTCATTGCTCTTTGCATTGGTATTTTGAGATAGTCTTGCCTTGAGCTTGGGTGTGGCAGATGGTTAGGAATCCCCAAAACTGCCTAAGTCCTATGATTGACACAAGTCGCCATGCCTAGCTTTGCATGTGATGCTAGGATGCAAACTCCTTATGAGGCTTGTGTAACATGTGTTACGCATTCATTGATCCCTGCTGTCAACTCTCAGAGCTCCATCTTGGCTTTATTTCTTTTTCTTTCCTTTCTTCTTCTGAGTTCTTTCAATTGTTTTAATTTTATGCTATAAAACACCATTCACCTATAAAATAAGATACAATTTCACAAGAGACAAGTACAATTTAAGTACAATTTAAGATTGTGTCTATCAAAGGGTTAAGCGTATCTGTCCAGGTATTTTTATTTGTGAAACTGAATAACATTGTATTTTTCTCAGAAAACTGTTCTACCCTTAACATCATATTTAGGTAATGGGGGATATATATATATATATATATATATACATATATATATATACATACATATATATGTATATATATGTCAAATAAATATATAAAAATATTTAAATATATTTAATATAAATGTCAACATGGTGTAAGTAAATAAATATTATAATAGCCATTTATTCTACTATAAAAATAAAATATTTATATTTTATATTTAAATATAAATTATATTTATATAAATAAAATATGAAATATTGTCACAGAATCCTTCTATGAAGAGGAAACAGCTATGGATTTAACAGCTTCTCTTGGCCTCTTCAAGTACCTGTACCAGTATCAAACAATCCCCTATTTAATTTTATGGAGTTTTGAGGAAAATATTCAGGGGTCTGACCATTAAAAAAATCTGTGGTGCTGGAGAAAATGTTCCTCCTAATAATTAAAGCCATTGCTTTATTCTCTGAGATCCATTTAATCATAAATAATTTCCTTTATAGTAGGAAGTGAAATTTCTTTCTAGATGGCCCGGTGGGTAGCACAGAGAAGGTGAGTCTGGTGTTAATAACCTAAGTTCCCAGTACCCAAAGCTTAGTAATTAGGGCAATAGCCATTGAGACTTACTGATATTCAAAGTAGAGAGAAATATGATTTGACCTAAGCATCTAAAGCCACAAGTCTCTAGTTATTCAGAGAAATAAACCTCCATTTTTCAGAGATGGGGTCTGATTAAGACTCTGGCTTTAAAGATGCCAGGCTTGTATTTTATCACCATAAGTCTTTGATTTCTCTGGTCTGGAGCCATAAATCCCTAGGTCTTAGGGCCTGAGCAGCATGTCTCAGGGTTTGTGAGTTCAGTCCTTAGGACACTCAGCTCAAAAGTGCAGTGCTGCTTATACTAACTGAATGACACCCTGTGTATTGTAATGTCATTTGAATAAAATATGATCCTTTGGGCATCCTTCTGTAATACAACTGTCTTCTTACATGAGTGTTTTCAATAACCCTTAGCTTACTTTATAGTGGCCTCAAGTTTAGGAGTGATAACTCCAAAGATGTACCAAAGACTATAACATAGAAGATACTTAGAAGAAACTATCAACAGTTGTGTTTTTCCTGTGATTGCCAACAGTGCAGGGTGTATACAAAACCTGAAGAATGTTTGGGGTTCAATATCAGTGATTTTAGGATACCCAGAGGTCTTAGAGCCATTTATAGATAAAGGATTATTCCATATTCCTGTCTAGAATAGGAAAGTATGCAGTAGACTGACATTTTCAGAGAGATGTGATCCTGAGTTCATTCTATTACATAATGTACTGCTACGGTGTCCAGCAGAGTAACTGGGTTCTAATATTTGAAATGTAAAAAGATTGGGTAAGTGCATTTTCTATGTCAAGATGGTTAACATTTCAATCATAGAATTTATTTTATAATATACTAAATAAGTATTTCGGAAATGAAATTATGCACAGATATATAACATTATAATCATTACAAAATATTAAATATAGAGGAATTTACTTTCTAGGTAATTTAACAACATAAACACTAGACTCCAGCATTTTCAGTGTCCTGACTTTTTATGGTTATAGAACCATTCAAAATTGTTTTCATGATAATAAAGAATTCCCAAAAGGTTTTGTTTAAGTGACTATCTTCATAAATTCTATAACTGGAAACTGATATAATTATAATTTTAAAATATGATTTTCAGAATGGCACCCTCCATTTAATGAATGCAGTTGAAATAATTTAATTTTTAAGTTTTACTTTAATAATTTTCTTCCATTTTAAACTGCTAAATAATGGAGACAGAATTTATCTTTATAACTAAAAATGTTCAAAGATAAAGTCTTTCTGAATCTACTGAAGTGACTTTTGCACCCTGTCTCCATGGGCTGGCTACACGTTCTCTTTACCATTCTGTGGATGGATTATTCAGTGATCCAAAATTAAAGTCAAACTGAGAGGTCAAGGGCTTGGCCTTTGGCAGTGTGCTGGAAAGAGGAGTGTGGTGATAAGCTATGGGAAAGAGCAAATGATTAGTCAGGAGATGTTTGCTACTGTTCCCCCACTCAAAGACTAATTTTGAATTCGAACGTTAATGCTAAGAATTTCTGGCGACCTGGAGAGATGGCTCAGCGGTTAAGAGCACTGACGATTCACCCAGAGGTCCTGAGTTCAATTCCCAGCAACCACATGGTGGCACATAACCATCTGTAATGAGATCTGATGCCCTCTTCTAGTATGTTTGAAGACAATCACAATGTAGTTATATACAAAGAAACAAACAAAATTAATCTTCAAAAAATAGTAAATGCCACAAGGTTTAGAGTTTTTAGGTAATATGTGTTTAAATTTAAACAAATGTCAATGTGAGTTTCGTTCTTACAGAATACTATTCTGAAAAATAAAAAAAAATTTAAAAGGAAAAGAAATTAATCACTCTGGTGTAGACAGTGACTAGGCTAGTGGTTCCAATATCTTCTGGAAAGTAGAAAATATACATGGTATATTTAGAAGAAAATATACATGGTATACGTAGAAGAGAGAGGCCAGCAATCTATACCTGGCCTATTGAGAGTCACTGCTTAGAAAGAGGTGTGTGTGTGGGGGGGGGGCAAACAAAGAGAAGGGTCTCTTATAAAAATACTACAGTCACTGTGATGGGCAGAGGCTTCAGACTCTGCGTGTTATGATTATCTACAAACTCGGAATTTTTCTCTTAAATCCAATTTTAAAAAGTCCCTGTGTCCCTGCATTTGTTTTACAAATGTCAGAGCTATACTTTCTCTGGAGGCAAAAATAAAATACTTGTAATAAAATCATATGGTTAAAAACTAGGCAAAGATAGATATTAACTATTTGTCTGTAAGAGTCTAAATTTAATTTTCCATTTAAAATAATAGCTTGTGATTTAATGAGAAACTCTGGATCTCTGACACTCGGTCTGTGGGATTGGAAAAATTGAGAGCACACCTTTGAAGTCTCTGGACAATGGATGCTTCCAGGATTTTTTTTCCTCCTTCTCAAATGTAAGTAGAAATGGATGATCATTTTTCTAGATGATGTCTAAGTGATCAGAGATTTGTATTAATGCAAAATTCACCAATTAATACATCAGTTCATTGTTATTCCATTAGGGGTCAGACACTGAGTAGGGTCAAGATACAAAGCCCAAAATATCTCTTTTAAAATGAAGTAATCAAAGGATCTGACTACATAAAGAAGGGGAGAAGTACAGAAGGACAGGAAATTGAGTGGAGGTATGTAGCAGTGGGGAATGGGGAACTGGAGATAGTCACTAAATAGTCCCAGATACTAGAAAAGCAAGAGGCTCCCAGGACCCAACCGGAATGACATTAGCAGAAATACCCAACAAAGGGGAGAGAGAACCTTTAAAAACATATCCAAAGATTAGACATGGCCCTTGGTTGAGGGATAGGGCCACCCACCCATCTCAAAAAAAAAAAAAAAAAACACACAGAATTCCTCCTGACAAAAGGAAATGCAGGGACAAAGAGTGGAGCAGAGACTGAAGGAAAGGCCATCCAGACACTGTTCCACCTAGGGATCCATCCCATCTGCTGATACCAAACTCATATAACTATTGCTGATGCCAAGAAGCACTTGCTGACAGGAGCTGATATCGCTGTCCCCTGAGAGGCTTTGCCAGGGCCTAACCAATACACACAGCCAACCATCAGACTTATTCCTGGGACCATAATGTAGAAGTTAGGGGAAAGACTGAATGAGCTGAAGGGGTTTGCAACCCCATAGGCAGAACAATATCAGCCAACCAGACTCCCTAAAGCTCCCTGAGACTAAACCACTAACCAGAGTACAAATGGAAAGATCGTAGCTCCAGGTGCACATGTAGCAGAGGATTCTCTTATCTGGCATCAATGGGAGAGGAGGCACTTGGTCATGTGGGTACCACCCTCATAGAAACAGGAAGAGGGGGATGGAATAGGGGGTTTGTGGCAGGGAAACCTGAAAGAGGGATAACATTTGAAATGTAAATAAATAAAATAACCAATAAAAAATAAAAAAAATTCAAGCCTGTTTTACTTTAGAATATTTAAGGGAAACAATAACTCCTGGATATTTTAGAATGAGCAGACTGCTTGCTGTGTCTGTTATAATGCCGTAAGTCTGGTGGGGATGGGGAAGACTTGATAAGGTTTGAAATGAGATGATTAAATATTTTACAATTCTTCAATATTATTTATAGTTTAAGGGTGTGTATATTCATACACTTAAAGTTTTACACATCTTCAAATGTGTTTATAATACTTACTATGTGTGTATGTTATGTAGGAGTCCCTAAAGTACTTTAAATAAACAAATCACCTTGAGATAGTACAAGTGTTTGGAATACAACTTCTTTTCATCTCATTTTTATCCCATCTGAAAACTAATAATACAATATCACAACCACTAAGTGGACATCTATGCAGCTAAGAAACAGATGATTTCCGTCATATACTGCAGTGTTAAGCATCTCTGTCAATGGTGCAAAATAGCTTTACATTGTTCTACTGCTCTTAGCCAGCTCTTTGGGTCTAGGATCAGCTGATACTTGTCTGGTCAGTTTTGAGTTTTAAGAATTGTTTTTGTACTCCAGGTATTTCTATGTTGTTCATGTATCCTATCCCCTCCACTGTTTATCTTTCCTTTTTCTCTCTCCCTGTTCATGAAGCTTTTCTTAGAATAATGTTTTCTTTTAACAAAGTTCGATTTATAAATTGAGTCTTATATACATAACAATTTTCTGTGAATGCTAATGACCTATTCATTAATTATGAAGTTTTTAATACCTTTTAAAGACATTTTATAAAATTTCATATTTTACATTACGTATTTGATTCACTTTAATTGGTTTCTTTATGAGGTGTTCATTTAACTCACTGTTTACTTTATGGCAAGAAATAGTTCAAGTGTCCATCTGTATGTGGTTGTGTGTATATATGTGTGTGTGTCTCCATTCATACAATTCAGTCTTATTTATCATACTATATATCATAGCATAGCTTTATTTATTCTAGCTATATAAAATTGCCTTGATCTGTTATGGTGACACAAGTATATAATGCATAGAAGTGTAAGTAATACTGGACTGTTGTCCATTAATTATCTTAATAAATTATTTTGAAAGCACTCTACCAATAAACTTAGAACTATGAATTTTCTGTGTGACCCTTAAAAATCACATGTCTAATCATCTCAATTTGGTTTTTAATAGCAGTTAAGAACTGGGTATAAGAGTTCTCTGCACCCAAATACCGTGGGAGGGAGAGCTAAACCTTCAGAGAGGCAGACACACCTGGGAAACCAGAAGAGACTACACTCTGCCCTCATCTCTGACTCCAGAGGAAAACACCAAACTCCATCTGGAACCCTGGTGCACGGAAGCTCCCTGAAAGGGCGGAGCAGATCTTCCTGGTTGATGCCTCTGCGGAGAGCTCATAAGAAACACCACACGAGCAAACTTGAGACTTGGGACCACAGGTAAGACAAACCTTCCAGCTCCAAGTGACCTACATGGTGAACTCAAGACACAGGCCCTCAGGAACAGTTGAAGACCTGTAGATAGGAAAAACTACACGCCTGAAAGCAGAACACTCTGTCCCCATAACTGGCTAAAAGAAAACAGAAAAACAGGTCTACATCACTCCTGACACATAGACTTATAGGACAGTATAGCCACTGTCAGAAATAGCAGAACAAAGTAACACTAGAGATAATCTGATGGCGAGAAGCAAGCACAGGAACCCAAGCAACAGAAACCAAGACCACAAGGCATCATTGGAGCCCAATCCTCCCACCAAAGCAAACGCAGAATATCCAAACACATCAGAAAAGCAAGATCTAGTTTCAAAATCATATTTGATCATGATGCTGAAGGACTTAAAGAAAGACATGAAGAACTCCCTTAGAGAAACATAGGAAAACATAAATAAACAAGTAGAAGCCTACAGAGAGGAATCACAAAAATCCCTGAAAGAATTCCAGGAAAACATAAATAAACAAGTAGAAGCCTATAGAGAGGAATCACAAAAATCCCTGAAAGAATTCCAAGAAAACACAATCAAACAATTGAAGGAATTAATAATGGAAATAGAAGCAATCAAGAAAGAACACATGGAAACAACCCTGGATATAGAAAACCAAAGGAAGAGACAAGGAGCCGTAGATACAAGCATCACCAACAGAATACAAGAGATAGAAGAGAGAATCTCAGGAGCAGAAGATTCCATAGAAATCATTGACTCAACTGTCAAAGATAATGTAAAGCAGAAAAAGCTACTGGTCCAAAACATACAGGAAATCCAGGACTCAATGAGAAGATCAAACCTAAGGATAATAGGTATAGAAGAGAGTGAAGACTCCCAGCTCAAAGGACCAGTAAATATCTTCAACAAAATCATAGAAGAAAACCCCCCTAACCTAAAAAAAAGAGATACCCATAGGCATACAAGAAGCCTACAGAACTCCAAATAGATTGGACCAGAAAAGAAACACCTCCCGACACATAATATTCAAAACACCAAATGCACAAAATAAAGAAAGAATATTAAAAACAGTAAGGGAAAAAGGTCAAGTAACATATAAAGGCAGACCTATCAGAATCACACCAGACTTTTCGCCAGAAACTATGAAGGCCAGAAGATCCTGGACTGATGTCATACAGACACTAAGAGAACACAAATGCCATCCCAGGTTACTGTATCCTGCAAAACTCTCAATTAACATAGATGGAGAAACCAAGATATTCCATGACAAAACCAAATTTACACAATATCTTTCTACAAATCCAGCACTACAAAGGATAATAAGTGGTAAAGCCCAACATAAGGAGGCAAGCTATACCCTAGAAGAAGCAAGAAACTAATCATCTTGGCAACAAAACAAAGAGAAGAAAAGCACACAAACATAACCTCACATCCAAATATGAATATAACAGGAAGCAGTAATCACTATTCCTTAATATCTCTCAACATCAATGGCCTCAACTCCCCAATAAAAAGATATAGATTAACAAACTGGATACGCAATGAGGACCCTGCATTCTGCTGCGTACGAGAAACACACCTCAGAGACAAAGACAGATACTACCTCAGAGTGAAAGGCTGGAAAACAACTTTCCAAGCAAATGGTCGGAAGAAGCAAGATGGAGTAGCCATTCTAATATCAAATAAAATCAATTTTCAACTAAAACTCATCAAAAAAGATGAGGAAGAACACTTCATATTCATCAAAGGAAATATCCACCAAGATGAACTCTCAATCCTAAATATCTATGCCCCAAATACAAGGGCACCTACATACGTAAAAGAAACCTTACTAAAGCTCAAAACACACATTGTACCTCACACAATAATAGTAGGAGATTTCAACACCCCACTCTCATCAATGAACAGATCATGGAAACAGAAATTAAACAGAGATGTAGACAGACTAAGAGAAGTCATGAACCAAATGGATTTATCAGATATTGGACATTGAACTGCCTGAGGATCCAGCTATACCTCTCTTGGGCATATACTCACAAGATGCCCCAACATATAAAAAAGACACGTGCTCCACTATGTTCATAGCAGCCTTATTTATAATAGCCAGAAGCTGGAAAGAACCCAGATGCCCTTCAACAGAGGAATGGGTACAGAAAATGTGGTACATCTACACAATGGAATATTACTCAGCTATCAAAAACAATGACTTTATGAAATTCGTAGACAAATGGTTGGAACTGGAAAATATCATCCTGACTGAGGTAACCCAATCACAGAAAAACACACATGGTATGCACTCATTGATAAGTGGCTATTAGCCCAAATGCTTGAATTACCCTAGATGCATAGACTAACACATGAAACTCAAGACAGATGATCAAAATGTGAATGCTTCACTCCTTCTTTAAAAGGGGGAACAAGAATACCCTTGGCAGGGAATAGAGAGGCAAAGATTAAAACAGAGACAGAAGGAACACCCATTCAGAGCCTGCCCCACATGTGGCCCATGCATGTACAGCCACCCAATTAGACAAGATGGATGAAGCAAAGAAGTGCAGGCCGACAGGAGCCGGATGTAGATCTCTCCTGAGAGACACAGCCAGAATACAGCAAATACAGAGGCGAATGCCAGCAGTAAACCACTGAACTGAGAATAGGACCCCCGTTGAAGGAATCAGAGAAAGAACTGGAAGAGCTTGAAGGGGCTCAAGACCCCTTATGAACAACAATGCCAAGCAACTAGAGCTTCCCGGGACTAAGCCACTACCTAAAGACTATACATGGACTGACCCTGGACTCTGACCCCATAGGTAGCAATTAATATCCTAGTAAGATCACCAGTGGAAGGGGAAGCCCTGGGTCCTGCTAAGACTGATCCCCCAGTGAACGTGATTATTGGGGGGAGGGCGGCAATGGGGGAGGGTGGGGAGGGGAACACCCATAAAGAAGGGGAGGGGGAGGGATTAGGGGGATGTTTGCCCGGAAACCGGGAAAGGGAATAACATTCAAAATGTAAATAAGAAATACTCAAGTTCATAAAAAAATTTAAAAAAAAAAGAACTGGGTATAAGCCTTGTATACTTATATGTGCTGTATAGGCAAAATGCCTATATATGGGAGTAACATTATTAATTTTAATTTTAAGTCAATAAGAAATTATGTCAAAGAAAATCTAAACCTGTATCAAATAAATTCTGTACCAATATAAAAAGATTATACCTTTAGCTTAGTTACAAATAAAAGGATTTCTACCAAATGAGATTATGGCTGTACAATCAATTTGAGCTAATTCCTCCCTATTAAATTATGACCATTCCTAAATTCTCCAGAAAGACAACCTTAGATTAACCACTTTCAGCTTCCCAAAGTTTAGAGAATTGGGATGATAACTCTTCAATAACTTCTTTAAGATGTACATGAGAAATCCTTGGGGTTGGGCAATAGGGAGGATGGAACAGTAGTTTTAGCCTGATGTCTGTCTTGACTGAACCTGGCTGAAAGACCCCAGCATCAGGAATCCAAGCAGGACAGTTGCTTATTCTCACGATGAGCTTCACCAAATCTCTAAATTAATTTTTAGTATCAGGATATCTTTTTGCTTGATTCTCTTGAATTTAGTTTTTCAGGAGGTCTACCTCTATCAAATCTAATCAATATAATTCTGGAAGGTATCCAAAACGTAATTCCCCTTTTAAAAACACAAAGACAAAAAATGTCCTCCCAAAATAGTGTCTTCTTTAGTCTGTAACCAGAAAAAAAGCTTGTATCTTGCACTCTCTCCCAGAGAAATAATATATATATAGATATATTCTTTTATTTCTCAATTTTCGTGGTAGAACATTTGAAATATACTCTCTTATTTCAAAACATACAAAAATTATTATTGATTATAGTCATCTTTTTTGTTCCAATATTTCAGAACTTGGTCTTATTTTCTGTCAAAACTTTCTGAGCCTTTTATAAAACTCTCCATTCCCTCTTTCCTCACATCCACCCTCTGGCAATAATTATTCTGGCTTCTACTTCCGTGAATTCAACATGTTAAATTCTATCAAAATGAAATCATGCAGTTTCATGCTTCCTGTGTCCAGAATTCATTTAAGTGCCTTTCAACATATATTCAGAAATAAATTACTCTTGAACTGAAGTTCTCTCTCTCTCTCTCTCTCTCTCTCTCTCTCTCTCTCTCTCTCTCTCTCTGTCTTTCTCTCCCTCCCTCCCTCTACTTAATCTCTCTACTAGCTTTCTTCCATTTTTGTTTCCCTCCTTTTTATTTTAACCACTGCATGTTTTTTAGCTATTTCATTGGAAGTTAAATATTTCTACCGGGAGGAGTAAAAAGTCATAGAAGGATTCATAAGCTAATTCTACAAGATTCAGGAAGCAAACAAAACTCACAGGGTTCAGAAAGCTACCAAGACTAAAGAAAAAACTCTCAAGGTTGCTGCCTAAGGCTATGCAGGCTGGATCAGTGAGACTTTTTCTTTGATCAAGCTTCTTTCTAATTGAATAGCAACCACCAGGGATTCAAATATTCAAATATTTCTGGTCATCATTTATGCTGGAGTGGTAACTTTGATGATACTTACTCCTGTAAGCACCCTACTATTTAGACTCCTGTAAATAACCACACTACAGTCACTGATTCTGCATGTTTGTGTGGAATCATTGGTTTATCATTGGTGTCCTATCTGGAATAAACATTTTTTTTCACATCTCTCCATGAAAAGTCGTACAACAGGGTTGATATCTAAAAAGAAACTGAGAGAGACAAAGACAGGTTGTTGTAAGTGATTGTATAGGCTCTGTAATTTGTGCTGAGATATGCAACTGGGATTTTGATGTACAAGGGGGTGCATCGTATGTTGAGGCAATTGGGATTTGGGTATCTTTCTTTGTGGAGTATAGAAGAGCATGCCTCCATGTTGTAAGGGTGGTTGTATGCCCTATGACATATTTGAAAAGACATGGAGCCAAGGGTGATATATTTCAAATGGGAGTCTCATTCTTGGCATGTGATATCATGTTTTCTTTTCGAATTGGCTCTATTACCTCAATATTGGGATGCCAGCTGATCACAGTAGGAAAATGTCATATGTCACAATTCCCAAAAGGGTTAGATACGTAACAGGATCATACATAGACTGTGATGTCAGGTGTATGGTCATTGTTCTAGATAATATGGAATGCAACTGAGGACCAACTGTCTTGCCTAAATGAATTTAATCATAAAAGGGAGAAATCACAGCAATAAAACAAATTATGCAAATATTATCTGTTGTATTGATTCTAAGACAGCAGAAATTTGGAGACGATGAGATAGTGATGTTAGTTTTCATTTCTTTCTATTTATTTATTTATCTATTTATTTATTTTTATTTATTTTTTTATTTATTTGTTTATTTTACATCTTGACCGCTAACCCCTCTCTGCTACCTCCCACCGTCCCTAATCTCTATTTCCCATTTACCCGGACAGCATGGAGGCCCCCCTGAGTATTCTCTCCTCCTACACATCAAGTCTCCACAGGGCTAGAAGCCACACCAAGGCCAATCAGGGCAGCCAGGCTGAGGAAACTAATTCCAGAGAGAGACAGGCAAAAGCTTCAGGGAAAGGACCTGCTCTCCCTGCCAGGGACTACATGAAGACCAAGCTACCTATCTGCTATCCATGCAGGTAGGAGAGTCACAGGAAGATGAAGCTGGAGCCCATGCATACTCCCTTGGTGGTGGTTCAGTCTTTACGAGCCCCCAAGGGTATAGCTTGGATGACTTTGTTGGTCCTCCTGTTGAGTTCCTATCTCCCTTGGAGCTTTCAGTCCCGCCCCCCCAAACTCTTCCGTAGGAATTTTTATTTCTTACAGCTACCAAGATGAAAGAGAAGGAGGTAGAAATTAGATGTGCGTCACAATCCTCACAGTCCCCAAACTTGAAGCATATGTGATGCACAATCAGATATTGAAGATGAAGTGCAAAAGAGAGAAATGATAAAAAAACGTCCCCTGGGTTCTGAGCTTCAGCACCACAGAGGGCAAAAAAAAATCATGATTCAGAATTCAAACGAGGCTTTAGTAATGACCCACTATTTTAAAAAGAATTAAGAAAATAGAGAAAGTGATGGAGAGAAGTGATGGAGGGAGAGGGGGATGGAGGGAGAGAAGGAAGGAGGAGGAAAGAAAGAAAAAAGAAGTTACATGAAGGAACTACACTCTGAACTGCTTGACTTGAGAGCACATTTTAAACATGCAATGGAAGAGGATTTCATAGCATGCCTGTTGAGCTTACTGGATGAGCAGATTGATTGGATCACTATCAGAGCTATGGAAGTAGAGAAACTGAGTAATAAAATGGCCATTGTGTCTATTTTACAGTCAACAATGAAGATAGGGAATTCTGCTTGGATTAATTCAATTATGAGCAGTCCAAACATGAATTCATTTCTTTCTCTCATGTTTTCTGTCTGACTATAGGTTTTGGTGACTGGTCTGTCTGTATTCTGTTGCCTGTGTTAGTTTTGTACCAACCTGTGTTTGCCCTGAATGATGCACTTTGCTCTATGTTGATTGAACAGCATATAAATTATAGTTTGGGAGAGCAAAGAGATAGCTTAAGGTTACTCTTCACATGTTAGCTAGTTTCATCAAATGATTACTTCAGCACATACATGCATGTGAACACACACACACACACATATTATATTCTGGGTCAAAGACTAGTAAAGAGTACCTAACTTAATACAGAAGCTAAGCATTTGATTTAGGTTGTAAAACCTGATTACAAAAGAAATGCAGGTCATGGTAATGTTGGTTACACTGTTCTCTTAAAGACAAGCTAAACAGACTGAGTAAACAGTAGGACAGCTGAGTCGATACCATGTAATAAATGATGGCAAAACTTATCAAACTTAGTTTTATACCTTGTAAGTTTAGTCTCAGAAGAGAAGATTTTTTTTTCAGAGAAACATAATAGCACATCTGTCTTTAAGACAAGTGATACATTTAGGTGATATGAGGAAAATCAGGCCCTTGTGAACTAGTTTTTTCTGATTCATTATGTGGGATACTAAGTTGTTATCAACTGGAATTTTTGTAAATATCTGGGACAGCAAGGCAATAGAGGTTCTCAACCTTTCTAGTACTGTGATTGCTTTTAATATAGTTTCCCATATTGACATGAGTCCCAAGCATAAACTTAATTCATTGATTCTTCATAACTGTAATTATGCTCCTGTTATGCATTGTAATAATATAAATATCTGATACACTGATATACAGCTTATCTGATATGTGACTCCTGTGAAAGAGACATTTGGACTCCAAAGGGTGGTAGCCCACTTTACCATTTAATCCCTAAAGTGTCATGACCTACCTCATTAGAAACAGAGGCATTACAGAGACAATAAAGAATCAGAGAGGTAGTATTGGCTGTCTACTCCACTGCAATACATAGTCCTGTGTTCACTGCAGAGTTCAAAACAGGTTTCTTCAGAGGGACTTTGGGCTAAAGTAGTGGTTCGTGAGGAACATTGGCTCTTTTGGGGTGCTTTTGTGGTGCACCCTGCCTCATGGTAGGGCTTGATGTTAACAATGTCAGAGAGGCTATTGCAGATCTGAAAAAAAATGTAGACTGTGATATCAATCAGGCCATAAGGTTTTAAAGCACATAGGAGAAGATGGGAAACAGAGAAAGCAGAGTACTGGGTTTAGTCTGCTCTTTAAAAACATATGTGGCAGTGTATGTATTACGCTGGACTTTCAGAAGAGACCAGGATGGATGTCCAAGAGCTGTGAGTGTGAGACTGAGCGGATGGTGTAGGTCGTTTCCACTTCATCCTTTGGATAAGGAGTTTTCCTGGGGTGGAAACCACCATAGTGGTCAAAGTTACCTGAAACTGGGGTGCTGCATCCTGGAATCCTGGACTCTACCTCTCTCTTGGTAACTTGATAATTTACAAAGTATTTGGGTTACAGAGGATATTGGAGCCAAGATTTCCTTAAGGCACCTTAATTCATTGTAAATTCCAAAGCTTCATGGTAGAATATGGAATTAAACTGTACAGATAAGAGGATTAAGATAGTTATAAGGGTCACAATAACTCTCCCATCCCTGTGCATAAACATGCATGTTTCTGTTATAAGAATACTTTCTGAGTATGAGTCTCTTGCTGTGTTATCCGGTGTCCCCTGTGGATGACATCCACCTGTGAACATACAGGGTAAGCTTTTCTCATGATTTGAGAGCTTATAAAGTTTCCTATACCAAGACGCATGGTGAAGGTCAAACTATATGCACCATTTTATTATCTAAGGAAGATGTCTCTATGTTTGAAAGTAGAGTTTATAGGTCCATGAGAAATAGCAAGACAGCTTTTTTTCTCTCATTTTTGTTAATAGTTACTTCTTTATGTATTATAGATATTATAGGATAATATGGTATATAACAAGCTCCTTATATTTAATTGAAATCTTAGTAAATTGCCTACAGTGTCACTATACTGTTTCTAAGTGTGACTTGGATATGCTATTTTGTTTGTTCAAATTCTCACACAAAGATGTGTAGTCATAGTTTTCTGGTTTTAAGTTTATACATTTATTTGGTTTATCTTCACAACAAATAATATGATGCAATGTTCATTTAGGATGCTTACCAACCTCTAGCTATTTGATTTCTGTAATACAGTCCTTATCTGATAGCCATTTTTCTTTATAACAGAAATACAGCTGTGTTAATTTTATTTTTTTACCAAGTGATACTATCTTTTTAATAGGCTTGATTCAACTCTTGTTTTTTTATCGTATTTTTATTAAGATTTTTAGATTAGTAAATTCTAAAAATGTACTTTTAAATACCCTCTACCCTAAGAAAACTCTATTTTACTTTCTTTCACATACAAGTAGAGCACATTTAAAGAGGTAATGATATTGTGTATTTCTATGATATTGTCGCTGATAAGGTGGCCTGAAGCTGGGCATATAGTTCACTGAGTAAAGACCCAGCCTAGCAAACATGTATGTAGGACATACATTTGTACTTGTCTAAAAGTGCCAGACAGGATGCCACACACTTGAAATGAAGTACGAGGGAGGAAGAGACAGGACAAACCCTTGGCTTCATTGGACATTCAATAAAGTACAGCGGAGGAGCTCTGGGACAGTGGGAGAAACCTTGCCTCACAGGATGTGGGTACAGTTCCTGAAAGTGACACCTGAGGTTGTCCTTTACACCCCTCCCCAGGCACACATGCACACATGTATGCAGGCATGCCTGTATATACAACCACACACACACAAACACACACACACACACACACACGCGCGCGCACACACACACACACACACACACACACACACACACACACACACACACACATTTTTTTAAAAAGAAAGTCTTTGTTTCACATGGCCCGTAAAAGCAGCAAATCAAGTGCAGTCCTCTGGAAGACATCCCAGTAATGACTTACGATGCCTGAGAGCATAAATCCCTAAATTGGGGTCAAAGGCATCAATGAAATTTTACCACAGTAACAAAAATTTTATTTTCTAATGTCCTTCTTTAGCTCTGAAAGTCATTGTAAAGATACATTACTTGTCAATTGGTGGAGAGAAGATACTTTCTACTTTAGGATAAGATTTCATTACTAGTTATTTTATTGAAGGTTAAAGAAAATAAAGAATATAAAATCCCTAAAAATTTTATTCAATTGTATTTGTTTTAATCTTTTTAAGAAATAACTATGAGCTATTTACTATGTTTAAAAATCATTATAAAATTAACTTTTACAATATTTTATTTTTGTTAATGTTATATAAGATTGTATGACTTTACCAAAATCATACAGATATTTGTTTGTGTTTTTTAATGGTTATCTATTCTTAGAACAGAAGGTTAAATGCATAGTTTCTAAAATCTTGACCATATTATCAGCTGGGCTTTTTCTGAATTAACCCCTTTGCATATATAAATAAAATGTTAACATTAATAGTGATAAGATTAATAAAACTAGCTGAGGCACTGAAATACCAAGATACTCTCTGGGATAGTTATACAAACATCTGAAATTCTTTATACCATTGTATAAAACATACCACAGAATTGTGAATGCTACTTAGACTTGTAATTAGACTTTAAATTAGACTTTAAATTTCCTACTCTTCACTCTGGTATCTAAACATAATTCAAAAGGCATTTTAAACAAATAGCCACATATACAAAGAAACAATTTCAATAACTTACCTTTTCAATAAGGTAATTTGACTTTGTTTGAATAATTTGTGACATTACAGAACATTGCTCTCATAACCTTTTATCTAGAATAATTGACAGCCCCTCTACTTCAGTATACTAGTCATCTAAATGGTGTCTTCCTTTTTAGTTTTATTGTAGAAGATCCCTGGTTGTCCTGTATTGAAACAAATTCACATATATTCAGACTTTCAAAAGCAAAATTATCATTTACCTAATGCAGAATTACACTGATAACATTAGAGGTCCTGTCATAACTAGCCCAGACTTTCAAGACAGTATAAGTACTAAATTAATCATGTTAACCGAAAGCAATAGCAGTCTTCTGATTTGGGTGGTAAGATGATAAACCTGTGTCCAGAAGCCTAGGTAGATAGAAAGGTAGATGCAGAAGTTCTAGAAATAGTTTCCTATTACTTAATGTTTGGTCAAATACTCTTGATTGTTTTATAATAACAATACATGTATAAGATTTATGAGGTATCAATTATTTAAACAAAGTTCAATTATTCTTGGTAATCCTCTACATAATGCCAGTAATTATGAGTCATATAGAAAGGTAAAGATAATGAATGAGATACAGTCTCTGTCTTATGCTGTCAGGAAACAAAGGAAACAGGTCTGAATATGGTACTTTGGTATCCTATATGATAAGCTCCCTAGTGGATGGAAGCCTGATATTTTAGAGGGGCTAATAGAAGAAAAAAATAATTTTGACAAATGTTCAGTGACTGAGATTTCATTTTATGGTAACATGTGTCAAACATGATCTCCTGTGTCTTGATACTATTTCTCATGAGTTGTCGCATCCAGCACACCTCCCTGGATACAGTTGACTCAGGTGGTGAGATAATGAAAAGACGATAGACCTATAAACACACATACACAGAAAATCAGGGATAAGTTGACTGGGCCCTCTGATAAAAATCCACAGCCTCGGCATGTTTATCGTATATAATTTAATAGGAATGAAGTGTTATTGCATACATCTGAACAAGTGGGCAGGATTATTACATACAGATAATGAAGGTAGCAGACTTTATGATTTAAAGTTTGCTCAAGGAGGCAAGTTTACCTAATCTAGGTAGGGGGAGTCTCTGGAGGAAAATAGTCTTCATGGTGTAAATATCAAGATGGAGAGTGTTGCCTTGGAATATTTCTGTACACATTGTCAAAGTTTAAAGTGGACCCCCTAAAAAGGCTTTCCCATCCCTTTGAGCCTCATCTAGGAAAGACTTTGCTATTTCCATGATATTGAGACATTGGAGTTCTTGACATGACGTTGTACATGTCAACAACAAACATTCTACCAAGACAAATCCAAGGCTTCATCTGCTCCCCGCAAACAACCTAAAGATTTTTTTAAAATATTTTTTTTTGTGATCCATCTCAGGATCACAAAAAAAACCTCTGATTTCATACATTGATATTAGACCGATTTAATAACCATTTGTTGAAAGCATTCCTCTTTTCATGAGGTTAGTTTGCTAATGTCCTTGAAAAGCAAATGTCATATGCATATTTAAAAATACAAATGAAATGCATAGCGTGATCGTTAACTCTCCATCACATTACATTAGTGCTTATACTTATGCATAATCAGTAACTTATTCTGTTTAAACCCAAAATCTCCAGTAAATATGGAGATGGGGTATTGTGAGGTCTCAAAAATCATTGTTTTAGAAACTGCTTTGCAAAGTCTAGATTCTTCTCATTTCGGATGGATATTAAATTCCTCATGTCAATGACTAAAGAGAGGTGTTGGGTTACAATACCACAGCTTTTAATTTGTGGATTAATTTTCTGATAATTGACACAACACTGCCTAGACATGAAATTTGAACAACAATAACAACAAAAACAACAACAACAAAGAAAAACAAACAAAGAAAAAACATCCAGTAAATGGAGAGATAATGGCAAAGAAAGGATAAGGGAAAGAGTGAATTAGTTGAAAAGGAAACAACAGATATAATCCTCAGTGAACAGAGAAGGAGAATATAGCAGAAGGAGTATGGGACATGTGAGCTCAAACCCCAGGAGTCTCTGAGACTTGAGATCAGCAGGAGTCCAGCAGATCCCTATTCATTTCTGTAACTACCCTGGCACAGATAACCATGACACCCCCACTGAGAGGACCTTGATAATCAGTCACTTGTGAAAGCACCTGGAGTCCTTCCCAGTGCAAATAAAGCATCACTAACTTCTCAAACTGAACCAATAACAAACACCTACCCTATATCCCAGCCTACTCTTCAATATTTATACAGATTCTATCCACATGAAATAAGGCACACAAGTGATTTCACCAAGGATCATCTGATAGTGGCTGTTTTAATGATCTGTAACACTTAGGTAACAGTTCTCTCTCCTGAAGCATTCAGTCTCTGGACCCTAAATTTCCATCTCCTGAGGTTGTGGACTTCAGCTATGTGCCCTCTACAGGCCACCCAAACTTCCTCTCTTCTGTTCTAAGCACTCAAATAGACCTAGACCAGTGGAATATATTCCTCCTCATTTTGCTGTACACTTTGGGCAGGTACAGAATTAAAAAGCAGAGCTTCTGAGGACTTTGTGGCCACAGCTGAAGAAATAGGAGAATTAGCATAACATCTTACTCATGTAAATATAAACCTAGGATGTTATAAGACTCAATGGTTATTTGCTTAAGCATGCATAAAATACAAGTTCTGTTTCTAGAAACTAAACTCAAAAAGGAGCATTGGCCATAAAGCATTAAGCAAAAACAAACAGCAAGTTTCTCCTAAGAAGATGCAGAGATCTAAAGAAGTAAGAAGATATTTGAAAAAAACTGTCAAATAGATAGTTCAATTATCTGAGCATCTAGCTCAGATAATCTTTCTTCAGAATCACATGTGGGGTAAAACATAGCATTCTCTGTTTGTTTCTACTTGATTCAGTGAACCACCTCAAAGGGTCATCTTGATTCTGCCCCCTAATCTTAGACAATAATCATAATCCCAAACAAATCTGTTGACTTTAATCTCATTCAAAGTCAGTTAATTGCCAACTACCATGAACAAAAATAATATTTACCATGAATGTAACAATTTATATCTATCTACTGATATCTATCAATAGCAGTCTATCTGCTGCCTGTCTTAACAAGAACAAATATGAAAGGCACAAAAAAATAAAACTAAAAAATATAAGAAATTAGTCTATTACAGTATAATTATAACACATACACAGGAATAACAAAGCAAAACGAAAAGACAGTGGTCAGAGAGGAGATGCAACAGCTAGGAGTACACATAAGAAAGTGGCCACATGCAGCTATAACTTCCAGTTTCAGAGGAGCTGAACTCCTCTTATGACCACCATGGAAACTGCATGCCAGCAGTACAATTAAATAGGAATGTATATTACAGACATAAAAATAAATCAATAAGTTAAAGAAAAACCTCAAATGATAGAGTCAAATACTAAGATATCGATTACATTAAATGTATAAACTTGAAAATGTAAATTCATAAAATGGATAAAACATGAAAAATTCTAAGCAATATACAACAAATTCTCTGAAAATAATAAAATGAATAAGGTCAAGTAAGGTTAAGATGCATATACAAAGCATAAACATATAATATGTAAATGGTCATTATTAATCAAGGAAATGTAACTGTATTAATATAATAACTTGACATAATAAATTAAGTTACATGAAGAGAAGTATTGTACATGAGAAGAGATAAATCTATTAGAAAGAAAGTGTACCTGTTATGGTGTCTGTTGTGTAGCTGTTTCCTCTAAGATTAAAACATTCCACTTGGAACTCCTTAAGAGAGAAAGTGAACAAATCAACATAGTTTCAGGAAATCCCTGAAACTGATAAGATTCATTTGGGCCCTTCCTGAGAGTAAACAGTAAAGACTTTTAAGTTACTCTCCTTCTCCTCTCCCCTTTCCTACCCAGGTGCTTCCTCTCCTTTGCCCCTCCCCCATTTGTTTTCTTCTCCCTTTTAAGTGGGATTGAAGCACCCTCACTTGGGTCCCTCTGCTTGTGAACTTTCTCATTTATGGGGTAGGGGTAGACAGAAAAGAGGCACTAAGAGCCAGCAGAATAAATAGAAATATGCAACCTCAGGGGTGTGGGATGTTGAGGAACCCACTAGAATGTATAAGAGACCTGGAAATGGATAGACTTTCAGTAAATGCCCAATAGTGGGGAGAGGGAACTGCTAGAGTCCACCTACAATAGAAAGACAGAGCATCAAGTTGAGGGATAGGGTTGCCATTCCTCAGTCAAAACCCAGAATTATTCTTGTGTTAAAGAACTGCAGGGACAAAAATGGAGAAGAGACCCTAGCCTGGCTATTATTCTCCAAGAGGCTCAATAAGTAGCTGAGACAGATGCAGATAATTACACCCAACCATTGGACTGAAGTTAGAGTCCCTGTGGTTGAATTAGGGAAAGGCTAGAAGAAGCTGAGGAGGATGGTGACCACTATAGGAAGACCAGCAGTCTCAACTAACCTAGACCCCTAAGATTTCTAAGATACTGAGCCACCAACCAGTCAGCATACAAGAGCTGATGAGAGGTCCCCAACTCATATTAGTCAGAGGATTGCCTGGTATTGCCTCAGTGACTAACCAGCCTGGAAGGAGGGAATCCTTCTAAAGACAGTGAGAAGGAGGATGGGATGAGGAATTATTGGAGGTAGACAGAAATGGACATTGTAAAAGAAATAAAAGAAATTTTAAAAAATAGTCTTTGACAAGCCCAGCTACAGAGATTCTTAGGGAGGAGCAGTGCTGAAAATGTAGAAACAAGCCAAGCTGTCTATAGGAGGCTTAGATCAGCAAAGAGACTGCCAAAGACACTCTCCAGTCTGCTGAGCTGCCTGTAGGCTGTGATATGTACTCCAGG
Organism: Rattus norvegicus; assembly: GCF_021556685.1. NCBI lineage: Eukaryota > Metazoa > Chordata > Mammalia > Rodentia > Muridae > Rattus > Rattus norvegicus. The sequence continues at coordinate 42,367,385 of NC_141553.1, forward strand.
AGTCCAACTTTCGTGAGCTCTCACTACAGGATGGAGTTTGGTGTTGCTGCTATCTTTGAGTCATTTCTACTCCCATAAGTAACCCCTTCCCCATACTCCTGCTAGTAATTTTAGTAAAACTCAATGAGTTACCAAAATGGACTTTGGTAGTATCCATACTTTGGTCTGTCATAGGCTCCTTTCCAGAGAGAGTAGACATGTGTGTTTAATCCCCCAGGAAAACTGGGCCACACAAAACTGGCATTACCTTTAACTTCAGCATTTGGAAGGAAGATGTCTGTGAGCTCTAAGGCAGCTTGGTCGAAATTGCAAGGTCTAGAACAGCCAGGACTATATAGACAGAATCTGTCTCCAAAAAGGAAAAGAAAGCAGAAAGAAAGTAATGACAGCCTTAAAACATATTCACAAAAAACAAGAAAGGAAAAAAGGATACACAATAAAAGCAAGGTGACAGGTCTTCCAGTTAAAATTTCAAAAGGATTAAATAAATTATATTTTCTTTTATTATATACAAAGTTGCAACAAAATCAACCAAAATGATGGAGGTATATTGAGGAAACTTATAGTTACAACTGCAGACAAATGTAACTCATGTTTTAATAATTTATAAAATGACCAGCCAGGGCATTGGAAAGAACACAGAACTCACCATCATCAATAAAAGAGGTAATCAATATTAATAGAATACTCTACTAAAAACCTCCACAAAGCACATTTTTTTCAAATGCTCCTGGAAGAATTACCAGTATATCTCATAGGGCCAAGAGCAATCATCAATAACTTTGGCAAAATTGCTAAATTTCTTTGCTACAGTGGAACCACACTAAATTTCAGCTACTTGATTGGCAGAAAACTCAGAAGATTTATAGACTAAAAATACCTAGCTCTAAATTTGCGAATGATGGAGGAAATCCTGACAAAACAGAAAATCAAATGGTTATATAAATGAATAAATAAAATCTCAGTGCTCATCAATAGAAAATGGAATAGACTATGGAGACATTTAATACCAGGGATTAAAACAGGAAGTGACAAATAAATCACACACATGAAAAGGTAAAACGTAGAAGCAATCCAAAAAGACAGACATGGGAATTCTGAATACAAATGAGATAGGAAGGGAGAGGAGAAGAGAGTGTTGGGGAGATGGATATGCATTCAAGTGACTAGTTTGTTGGTTCTGTGGGCATATATGATTCCATTCTCGTGTTAGCATTATATTTAAGAGAACCGTGCTTGAGTGACGATTAAACAGACAAAAAGAACAAAGTACTTTAACTCTCAATTCCTTATTGATCTTCTTTATTTTGCAGTGCAGAGGATAGGACTTGAGTCTTAGGTATGGTAAGAAACAACCCAACAGTGAATTCCATCCAAGTTCTCCACCATTATAACCCATTCCATTCACGGACGCTGTTTATGTAGCCTCTGAAAAAAACCCCAACAACTACATAGTCCACATCGATTTGATGTCTTCATATTACATTCATTTTATATTCATATTATTCATTCAAATTCTTCTGTGCATAGTATTGTTAATGTCAAACCAATTTCCCAAATTTTCTAAGCAATTAAGAACAGAAATAAAGGTCTCATAGACAAAATTCCAGCTCCATAACATATAAGGAGCACCTACCTTCCCATGATATCTTACTAAATCACTTAGCACAGCTAATAAATTCCTGAACTGGGGTTTCTGTGTATTTCCTGTATTTTGTTTTTACTTTGCCTTGTTTAGTGCACGAAGCTGCTTTTCCAACTTCTATTTCATTGCTCATATCTTACTCTTGTCAAAGGATATCATTTGCTTTTTAGGGTTGTACTAAGTTGCTGTAATGGATGTGTTACAAGGTCAAGAGCAGGTCTTTTCCCACAACTTTTATATAACTGGAAGGAGGCATTCACTTCTGTTTGTTTACATCCTAACTGGCTGTTTGTCACTATACTAAAACATAAATTTTCGAAGGGGCATGGCATAGATGTTGATTTATAATGATTATATCTGGAGCTTAAGTATTACAAACACTGAAAGTATTTTAAAACTTCCCCCAATGATTGATTTCTTTTTTTAAAAGGTTCACATTAATTGAGAAAACTAGCTGTTAAAGAAAATTTAAAGATATTCACTAAATACTTTTTATCAATCATTTTATTCATTTACATTTCAATTGATATTCCCCTTCCCAGTTTCTTCTCGACAAAAGCCCATCTCGGCCTCCTCCTTCCCACTCTTCTTGGTCTCTATGAGGGTGCTCCTCTACCCATTCACCCAGTCCTGCAGTGGCTCCAGAATTCCCCTACTCTGAGGTATAGAGCCTCCACAGGACCAAGGGCCTCCCCTCCGATTGATACTAGATAAGGCCATCCTCAGCTACATATGTATCTGGAGCCATGCATCCCTTCATGTATACTCTTTGGTTGGTGGTTTAGTCCCTGGGATCTCTGATTAGTCCAATTAGTTGATATTGACCTTCTTCCTGTGAGATTGCACCCCTCTCCAACTCCTTCAGTCCTTCCTCTAGCTCTTTCATTCCCCAGGCTCACTGTGATAATTGGCTGTGAGTATGTGCATCTGCATTAGTTAGGTGCTAGTAGTACCTCTCCCTGAACAGTGAACCAGGCTCCTGTCAGTAAGGGCTTCTTGGCAATATTGTCTAAGTTTGATAGCTGAAGATGGGATGAATCCTTAGTGTCCATTCCATTTTTGGCCCTGTCTTTCCACTGGACAGGAACAACTCTGTATTAAAAATTTTGATGGATGGGTGGGCCCATCCCTCAACTGGGATGCCTATCTACTGCAGATGGTCTTTACAGGTTCTATCTTCCTTTTGGGGTTATTTCCAGTAAAATCATGCCCATTGGGTCTTGGGAGCTTCTTATTTCACTGGTGTCTGGAACTTTCTAGTGTCTATGCCCAGTTCCCAGTTCCCCACTGCTAAATATTTCTATTCAGTTTCCTAAAACTCTACTTCTCTCCTGTCCCTTCCTATACCTGTTCCTGCTTTCCCTCCCCCATTTTCCATTCCTCTCCTCTCGCCCTCCAAAGTCCCTCCATACCTCTAACTCCTGTGATTATTTTGTTCCCATTTCTATGTAGGATTGAAGCATCCATAACTTAGTCTTCCTCCTTCTTAAGCTTCAAATGGTTTGTGAGTTGTATCATGGTTATTCTGAGCTTTGGAGCTAATGTCCATTTATCATTGAGTACATACCATGTTTGTTATTTTGTGACTGGGTTACTTCACTCAGGATGATATTTTCTAGTTACATCCATCTACCTAAACATTTCATGAAGTCATTGTTTTAATAGATGAATAGTATTCCACTGTGTAAATGTACCACATTTTCTGCATTTATTCTTTTGTTCTGGGTTGTTTCCAGCTTCTGATTATGTATAAATAAGGCTGCTATAAACATAGTGGAACATGTGTTCTTGTTGTGTGTTGGAGTATCTTTTAGGTATATGCCAAGTAATGGTATAGTTGGGTCTTCAGGCAGAACTATTTTCCAGTTTTCTGAGGAACCAACAGATTGATTTCCAAAGTGGTTTTACCAGCTTGCTGTCCTATCAACAATGAAGGAGTGTTCCTCTTTCTACACATCCTCCCCAGCATCTGCTTTCACCTGACCTTTTGATCTTGGAAAGATCAGGAATTCAAGGCATAATAAAGGCAATATTCAGCAAACCAATAGCCAACATCAAACTAAATGAGGAAAGATTGAAGCAATCCTACTAAAATCTGGGACAAGACACTCTCCCCCTATCTATACAATAAATTACTCAAAGTTCTAGCCAGAGCAATTAGACAACAAAAGCAGGTCAAATGGATACAAATTGGAAAGGAGGAAGTCAAGATATCACTATTTGCAGATGATATGATAGTATACATAAGCAACCCCAACAAATGCACAGAGAACTCCTCCATTGATAAAAGCTTTCAGCAAAGTGGCTGGCTATGAAAGTAACACTGAGAAATCATTAGCCTCATCTACTGAAAGGATAAACCATATAAGAAAGAAATTATGGAAACAACATCCTTCTAATAAGTCACAAATAATATTAAATATCTTAGTGTGATTTTAAATAAGCAAGTAAAAGATCTGTATGACAAGAACATCAATCATCTGAATAAAGAAATCAAAGAAGTCCTCAGAAGATGGAAAAATCTTCCATGCTCATGGATTGGCAGAATGACCATGGGGAAAATGTCCAAAAGCAATCAACAGATTAAGTACAATTCCCATCAAAATTCCAAGACAATTCTTTACAGAGATAAAAAGAGCAATTGTCAAATTTATCTGAAAAAAAAACAAGGATAATTAAAATCATTCTCAATAATAAAAGTACCTCTGGGACAATCACCATCCCTGACCTCAAGCTGTATTACAGAGCAATAGTGATAAAGCAAAACAAAACACACAAAGCAAACAAACAAAGACTCACAGTATTCATACAGAGACAAACAGGTGGATCAAAGGAATAGAATTGAAGACCCAAAAAATAAACTCACACACCTATGGTCTCCTGATCTTTAATGAAGAAACCACTATCCACTGGAGAAAAGACATTATTTTCAGCAAATGGTGCTGGTTCAACTGGAGGTCAGAATGTAGAAGAATGCAAATTGATCCATCATTATCCCCCTCTACAAACTCAAATCCAAGTGGACCAGGGACTGTCACATAAAACAGGATAAGCTGAATCTAATAGAAGAGAAGTGGAAAAGAATCTTGAACATATCAGCCACAGGGGAGCATTTCCTGAACAGAACTCCAATTGTTCATGCTCTAAGATCAACTATTTACAATTCAGACCTCATAAATTTGAAAAGCTTCTGGAAGGTAAGGGACACTATCAACAGTACATAGCAGCAACCCACAGATTGGGAAAAGATCTTTACCAACCCTACATCCAATATAGGGCTAATATCCAAAATATATAAAGAACTCAAGAAGTTAGACTGCAGAGAACCAAATAATCCTATTAAAAATGGAGTACACAGCTAAACAGAAAATTCTCAACTAAGGAATCTTGAATGGCTAAGAAACATCTACAGAAATGGTCAACATCCTTAGTCATCAGGGAAATTGAAATCAAAACCACCCTGAGAGTCTACCTCACTAAATACTTTATTAAATATTCCTCATATTTCTTAATTTATTATCATTCCATCCTAAAATCGCTCCAAACTGTGGTGATTAAAGGGTCCTTAATCACAGCAACTGGTGTTGTAATCTCAAAACATTAAACACATATAAACAGTTCAAACTTCAGGTTATTTTTTCATATCTCCAACATTAAATATCTGTGTTAAACATTACATCTGTGTTTTCACAACTAAGTTTTGTTGTTAAGCTAAGACTATTACCTTGGCCACATAGCTATTTTAGTCAATTACAGATTTTAACATTTTCCTAAATTCTCTATCACTAAAGGTCACTGAAATGGAATTGTCATAACCCCAATAAACTATGATTCTCTTTCTATGGTTTAAAACAAAACAATGTCAAAGTTGAACTTCAATCTTTGCATAGGCTTGAACTTGAATGAACATTTGGTAGTTTATATTTGAATAAAAAATGTTTTTCTTGATCTTAACAAATACATTTGTTCATACAAATCATGCAGGAGGTTTACACTTTGAATCTTTGAATTTCAAAGCTCCATGACTGAGGAAATTGGTCTTCATGAAAGGAAGCACATTGTCTCTTGTCAATATAAGCCAGGAAACAATTTAAGAATGAATTGAATAAAACTGAAAAGACATGGCCTCAGTTCAGGAATACCTTGGCTACTCTTTTGATTCTGCTAACTTTGAGCCATACTATTTTAAGGGTCAAAATCTCAATTGTTAGTGTATAATTATAGTAGAGTTTGTGTTCTTTACCTCATTATTCTTGAATAAAATGACCATGGAATCAGATAGAGTGTTGCAAGTTTCAGCTATCCTCTTGCTACTGCTCCTGTGGACTCAGGTTAGATAAACAACTCAAAAGTGTTTCCCCATTGCATGAAATGATAATAATAAAGTCAATATAATACAGCTTTCGGGGTGTCTCAGAGAAAACCCAGGGTCTTCAAGACACTAACATTCAACCACTAAACAATGTCCCCACCTTTAAATAAGGATGTTTTGAAAATGTAATAAAATCCTAGTTATTTAGTAGTAGTGCTATTAATTTCTCAAGAATAAAAAACTATAGGGTAACTGTCACATAGTAATACGCACTGCATTGAACATTTTAGCAGAATGCCTAGTTTAGTCAGCCCCATAACATCTCCTAGCTCTTCTCTCTCCTAGAATAACATCATTTCCATTTTATACTTTGTCCAAACACTGGAAATTAGATTTGAACCTTACAGTGATTATGTATAACCTCCCATTACAGGACACTTTGCTGGTTTATAGTTGTTTTACAAGGTTCTCCAGGGTTTTGAGCAAAACTAGCCTTTCACCAGTGTTTATAGTTTTGCTAATGTCAAAATTGAACCAAGTTCTCCAAGTGTAAATTTTATAAAGAAGAATATTTTGCTTTTTCTTGACATTTCTTCTTAAATATTTTCTTTCTTTTAGGGTATTGAATTTTGAAAAACAAATGTATGTGTGGTGTATGTGTATTATTCACGTGCATATATATGTCTAGATATGTAACAACACACCACAGAGTGAACCTGGTAGTCAAAGGAGAGCTTCAAATGTCAATTTTCACATTTCATCTTGTTTGAGACAGTTGTCTATGATTTTTATAATGGTAAGCAGCAGAAATTCAAGCCCACACTGTTTTCAAAATTGTCTGATGACCCTCCTGTCTCTACCTCCCATGTCCCTGTTGGAAAACTGAGATCACAGATGCATGTCACCACACATGCCTTTACATGGATTCTGGGAATGAGAGCACAAACTTAATGTTGCTATAGTGTCTACTTTACTCGTGGAATTACCTTGTCAACTCGTGTTTTGTTGACCCTGAGTGAATTTAGATTATCTTAATTATCTTAATTAATGTGACTTAAGCAAAAACCCCTGCAAAAGGAACCTTAAGAAACAAAAGATTTTATTTCAGCTTACAATTTAAGGATATGCTATATTGTGGTGGACATTCTTGGACACAGAATGGTGGATGACAATTCTTAGATCACTTTATCCTTTTATACAGCCAAGATCCCAGACTAGAAAACTGTGTCACTCACTGCGTACAGTTTTTTCCAGCATTACCATCTTCCAATATTCCTCAAAAACAGGAGCTCTACTTCCAGAGTGCTAACTCCCAAATATCAATCTTTTCCACATCTAGCCAAGGAACAGTTGGTCAGCTTTTATACAGCAATGGTGCCAGATTTCAGTACTGGATTTTGTCTTAGTTACTTTTCTTGTTGCTATAATAAAACACTGGCCCATGCAACTTTAGCAAGAAAATGATTCTCTCTGCCTGATGGCTCTCATTCTGTTTAGCAAGCCTACTTCCAATGGCATTAGAACATACTTTGAGGTTACAACCTATAGTAGAGAAAGACTGAAATATTCAGACCCAAGGATGAACACTACTGGACACTTGGACCATCCATTCACAGGTTGTTGGAAAAAACTGGACCACAATCCATCCTAAAAAAAATCTCATATATATGATATTATATATGATATGATAGTATATATTAAAAGTTCTGTTACTCTAGAGAATGCCAATACAGCAAGTAAAGTTAAAATGTTGTGAAACTACATGAATTTTTCATAGTTGTAGAATTGGCTAAATATATACTTTATTCTACAATATCTTATTTTCAGACATTTTTAGAATATCGCTGAAATACCATTTATAGCTTTAAGATACTGAGATCATATAAGAGTGTTGAGAGTTAAAATTTACATTGTGGTAGTTTGAATAAGAGTAGCTCGCATGGGATACTAAATTTAAATGTTTGGTCACTAAGAAGGGATAATTTGGAGGTTGTGGCATTGTTGGATTAGGTATGGCCTTGTGGGAGGAAATGTGACATTGAAGGTAGGCTTTGGGGTTTCTTTTTTTAAGTAATTTTTTATTGGATATTTTATTTATTTACATTTCAAATGTTAGCACCTTTCCTTGTTTCCCCTCTGCAAACACCCTATCCCATCCCCCCACCCCTGCTTCTATGAAAGTGTTTCCCCCACCCACCCACCCAGTCCCACCTTACTGTTCTGGCATTCACTACAGTATCAAGCATCAAGCCTTCACAGAATCAGGGGCCCTCCTTCCACCTATGCCAGATAAGGCATCATATGCAACATATGCAGATGGAGCCATGGGTTTCAACTCTTTGGTTGATAGGTTAGTCCCTGGGAGCTCTGAGAGGGTGGGGACTTTCTGGTTGGTTGATATTGTTATTCTTCCTATGGAGTTGCAAACCCCATCAGCTCCTTTAATCTTTTCCCTAACTCCTCCATTGTGGTCTTTGTGCTCAGTCCACTTCAGTCCAATGATTGGCTGTGAGCATCCACATCTGTATTTGTCAGACTCTGCAAAAACTCTCAGGAAATAGCTATCAAGCTCCTGTCAGCAAGCACCTTTTGGCATCTGCAATAGTGTCTGTGTTTGGTGTCTGTATATGGGATGGTTCCCCAGGTGGGGCAGTCTCTGGATGGCCTTTGCTTCAGTCTCTGCTCCACACTTGGTCCCTGTATTTCCCCTCTGAGTATTTTGTTCCCTCTTCTAAGAAGGACTGAAGCATCCACACTTCAGTCTTCCTTCTTCTTGAGCTTCATATGGTCTGTGAGCTGTACCGTGGGTATTCTGAGCCCAAGTCAAGCTCAACATCTCTCTTTCTGCTGACTGTGAAACCAGTTGTAGAACTCTTGGCTCCTTCATCACTATGTATGCTCATATGCCACCATGTTTTCTGCCCTGTTTGATAATGGAATATACCACTGAAATTGTAAGCAAGGTTCAGTTAAATGCTTTATTAAAAAAAAGTTTATTTATTTATTTATTTATTTATTTATTTATTTATTTATTTATTTTACACCCAAATTGCTGATCCCCTCTCTGTCCTCCCTCGAAGAGTACATCCTACCATGCCCCTTCCCTTTTCTCTGTAATGAAGGGGCCTCACCCCTGGCTATCCCTCTACCCTGGCTCGTCAATCTCTGCAGCTTTAGGCTCATCCTCTCACACTGAGGCCAGGCAAAGAAGCTCTGTTGGTAAACTGATTCCACAGACAGGTAACAACTTTAGGGACAGGCCCCACTCCAGTGGTTCGGGGACCCACATGTAGACTGAGTTGCACATCTGTAACAGATGAGCCAGGTCCTTATTCCAGCCTGTGCTTGTTCTTTAATGGGTAGTTCAATGTCTGAGAGCTCTAAGGGTCAAAATTAGTTGACACTGTTATTCTTCCTGTGACAGTCCTATCCTTTTAAGGTCCCTGAATACTTCCCCCAACTCTTTTATAAGAGTTCCCAACCTCCATCTAATTTTGGGGTGAGGGTACCTGCATCTGTTTCAGTGAGCAGCTGAGTAAAGCTTCTCAGAGGGAGGTTATGCCAGATTCCTCCCTGAAATCATATCAATGATGTTAGGGATTAGTGCTTGCCAATGGGATGTGTCTCAATTTGGACAGGTTAATCATTGGCCATTCCCCTGGGCTCTGCTACGTCTCTATCCCTGCATTTCTTTTAGACAGGACAAACTTTAGTCCAAAGTTTTGTGGATGAGTTGGGGTGCTTATCTCTACAGTGGGAGTTCTACCTGGATACAGGAGGTGGCCTTTTAAGGTTCTATTTCCCCAATGTTATCACCCATGTTGACTCCTGTAAGCTTCCCCAGTGTCAGTTGTCTGAATCCTAAAGATTCCCCCCAACACCCACCCCTGGTAGCTGCAGATCTCCATTCTTTCTCCTGGCTCTCTGACCTTTCTTTTATCCCACCTCACATCTGATCTTGACCCCCCTCCCCCATTGCCCTGCCTAAACCCAGTTTCCTCCCTCTATTTTTCTTCTATGATTATTTTATTCCCCCTTACAAGAGAGTTTCAAGCATCTTCCCTTGGGCCTTCCTTCTTATTTAGCTTCTTTGGGTCTATGAGGTGTTATCTTAGGTATTCATGGGTATTCATGGCTAGCATTCACTTATCATGCATGTTCTTTTGGGTCAGGGTTACCTTACTCAGGATGATACATTCTAGTTCTATCAATTTGCCTGAGAAATTCTTGATGCCTTGTTTTTAATAGCTGAACAGTACTCCAGTGTATAAATGGACCATATTGTCTGTATCCATTCTTTGGTTGAGGGACATCTGTGTCATTTCTAGATGTTATGAACAAAGTTGCTGTGAACATAGTATATCACATGTCATTGTAGTATGGTGGAGTATCTTTGGGTATGTGCCAAGAAGGGGTATAGCTGGGTTTTCAGGGTGAACTATTTCCAATTTTCTGAGAAACCAACAGATTCACTTGCAGAGTTGTTGTACAAGTTTGAAATCCCAGATACAATGGAGAAGTGTTCCCCTTGCTCCACGTTCTCACCAGCATGTGCTGTCACTTGAGTTTTTGATCTTAGCCATTCTAATTAGTTTAAGTTGGAATCTCATGAAACCTTTTAAAATGACCATAAACTAATATAAAACATTTTGGTGTAACTGTAACCAAGGAAATGAAAGTTGTCAGAAAAAACTTCAAGTCACTAGAGAAACAAATTTAAAAAGATAATGGAAATGGCTATTTTACCAACAGCAATCTACATGTTTATTGCAATTCATGTCAAAATTCCAAGACAACGTTTTATGGAGATTCTAGGAAAATTCTCAGCTTGGTACAGAGGAAAGAAACAAAACAGCGTTGAGGAATCACCATTACTGATTTCAAGCTCTATCAAAGAGCAATAGTAATAAAAAAAAACTGCATGGTATTGTTATAGAAACAGAAAGGTTAATCAATGCTTTTCTTTAAAAGGATGCCATAATTATAATGTCTCTTTACAGATATAAAACACTGAATAAGACAGAAGTTGGTACCAGGGAATGGAGTACTGCTTTAGTAGACCATACTACCTTTTGTCAGAATGTAGAATTTGGGACTTTGAATGAGGACAACAGTTGAACACTTTAAGCAGGACTTAATGGGCTATACTTCATGGATATGGAAGACAGTGGTACTGACAGCAATGTAGATTATGATGGTGAAGGGAAAACCTAATGGTTCTTTGGAAAGTGTTAGATGGTATTTCACTGGGGCAAACAAGTAAAAGAGTACTTTTCTGAATCAGACAGAAAAGGATCTTTTGCTAAAGAAGACACATGAAGTATGTTTCACCAAAGCAGACACAGGTGAAAGGATGTTTTGTTAAAGCAAGCATGCAAAAGGACACATGATAAAAAATTCTTCACTAAGGGCACATATGTATTGGTCTGCCTTACATAGCATAGTTGAACTGCATTTGTCAGGACTCCATACAGAGAAACAAACGAAAAAATTTCTGTGGTAGGCTGCAGCTTCTTGCTGCTTCTGAGAAGTTAGGCTGATTGGCAGAATGATGTCAACTGAGACAAACTCACGTGCTGAGGCAAAACCCATAAAGGACACATGATGTTTGGAATGAGTAGGATTCAATGAACAGTAAAACAGTTCTATACTCAATGATGTAAAAGATTTAAAGAAAAACCTGATGCTAAATGGAATAAAGGGAGTGGTGATCTCAAAGTAAGACACCACCCAGCTAAACAAACTTCCAACTTGTAAAAAGGAATTAAGTAAAAGCTTAAGGTAGGGCAAGATGGTACATGTCTTTAATTTCAACACCCTGAATGGAGAAGCTGGAGTATCTCTGAGTTTGAAGTTAGCCTGATCTATGGAGCGGGTTTCAGGATAGGCAAGTTTAGTTTATAAAGCAAATCTTTAAAATCAAAAAGCTGTTGAAACTGTATTTGAATGAGAGACATTTGAACAACATTCCAATCTCAGCAAACATCATACCTTAGGGGTTTCCATTATGTGGATCTGGTTGAGAGATATGGACACAAGAAATGTGTTATACAATCTCCTCAGCTAAGGAAAACTTCTGAGGCCAGATTTGTGTCATAGGGGTTCTTACATAGAGGCCCAGAGAAGCTATAGTGTGAAGCCAAGAAATTCAAGAAGATCTCAGAAGATGGAAAGACCTCCTATGTGTAAGCAAAGGGTCCAGGGGTGGTACCTGGAAGAGAATGCGCGGACAAGAGACACGAAGAAGGACGCCAAGACAAGAGGCTGATCAAGGCGACAATTTTATTTTTCCCAAGGCTGAATTTATACCATAACATGGGTAACAGAGGGAGGGGGGAAGTAAGAAACATTTACGTAGGCCAAGGACAAAATATTCGTGTGGTCAGGGAATAGGCTGATGTTGACAGGATGTCAAAAAGTCATAGGTTTATCATATCTATTAGTCAGCAGGATGTTGGTTTTTCAGAAAGGTTATACGTCATCACATTGGGCGTCTTGATGTATCATATTATTATTCATTTTGACCACCAGATTTGTATTAGTCTTCTGCACCTGGCTGGGGATTTTCCATGAACCCAGTCATATTTAATTCTAACCATAATAATAACATCAACAATGAAGGGCTTCCAGGGCATCGCTCCCAACACCTATGCTCATGGATTGGCAGGATTAATATAGGGAAAATGGCCATTTTATCAAAAGCAATCTACAGATTCAATGCAGTCCCCATTAAAATTCCAACTCAATTCTTCATAGAGATAGGAAGAGCAATTTTCAAATTCATTTGGAATAACAAAAAAATAGGATAGGAAAAAGTTTACTCAACAATAAAAGAATTTCTGGGGGAATCACCATCCCTGACGTCAAGCAGTATTACAAAGCAATAGTGGTAAATTCTGTGTAGTCTTGGTACAGAGACTGGAAGATCGATCAGTGGAACCGAATTGAAGACCCAGAAATGAGCCCACACACCTATGGTCACTTGATTATTGACGAAGGAACTAAAACCATCCAATGGAAAAAAGACATTTGAACTTTTAAATAGTATTGAGACACTTATAGTTTATGGCAAGTTTCCAAGTTGAACTGAATGCATTTTTGCATTATGATATGGCTACAAGCTGATCAGATTTGCCTTGTTGGAGTAGTTCTAGCTTGCCTGAAAGAAGTGTGTCACTGGGGATGGACTTTAAGGGCTCACTGTGTCTCAGTTTGCTTCCTGCTACCTGGTAATCATATAACTCTCAGCTCCTTCTCTTTTTTCTTTTTTTCTTTTTTCTTTTTTCTTTTTTTCAGAGCTGGGGACCGAACCCAGGGCTTTGCGCTCGCTGGGCAAGCGCTCTACCGCTGAGCTAAATCCCCAACCCCCTCAGCTCCTTCTCAAGCACCATTTCTTCCTGTGTGTCACCATGCTTCCTGCCATGCTGATAATGGACTAAACCTCTGAAACTATAAACAGGTTCCAATTAATGTTTTCCTTTATAAGAATTACTGTGGACATAGTGTCTTTTCATAGTAATAGACTACTGCTAAGACATCCAATAAAAATAAAATATCCTTGTACCTTTCAACAACTTTCACATCCCTAAAATGTACCTTGTAGCATATTTAAAATCCAAATAAAAGGTTATCAGTGAAAGCTGCTAGGCTGCTTTGTAATTTGAAGTTCTTAATGAGTCACAAGGCTCTGTCCAGGTTTTAATCTGAAATAAAAGCATGAAGTACAAAAATGAAGTATTTACCAAATGCCCCCACTGAATTCAAATTTTAATTTAAAACTTTTATTAGAAAGAGATATGTTATCCTTTTAACAAACAACAGGGGAGCATACATTAAAACACTTCATTATTCCCTTTCTAATTTTAATCTTGAGCACCCTTGAATTGTTAATGTCAGCGGTCACTGTTACATATGCAGATTTACATGGCCACATCATTTTATAAGCATAGTTTATAAAATGATAACGGTTTTCAAGTAGAACAGCCTAGAGATATCTTAAAGGAGAGGAACTTAATACCTTCTTGCCATTCTAAAAAGGTAGATATTTCTTTGTGTGAAATGACAACAAATTCATTGTAAATTTACAAAGTAACAGCATACAGTGTTCTCGGGTGTTACTAATATACTACTTAAACTGTTTTTCAATAGTATGTTGAACACAATACATGAGGATTTTATTTTTTCATGTTATCCATAAAAACATTATTGTATGAAATTCAAAGGAATATTAACCATCAGTGGTAGCATGAGGAGGAGGAGGAGGAGGAGGAGGAGGAGGAGGAGGAGCGTACCAGCAGTCGCTCTTCAGATCCTTCTGAAGATGATGTGCATGTACTTCTCGTGCTGAATTTAAAGAAGTTGTCTTGAAAACATTCCAAATCTTCTGTTTTCTTATCTGTCTTATAGGAAAACATCCAAATAAACCGTTGGTCCATTTATTATGTTTTATTTTCCACAGTTTCAGGGAAGCTTGTCTCTTCCTCTAAATTTGAATGGGGTAAGTGTTCACACTCTGGCCTTGAGGCTTGGTTATTCCACTATTTCTTCCTGAAAATAATGTTTTTATATCATGAGGGTATATGTCTCTTCATCTTCCTCAACCATGCTGGTAGACAAGTTATTCAGCATTTGGGGGTACCTGGAGTCTTGCTATTAATGATCAAACTTCTAAAAGATTGACTCTTTCTTGAATGTACAATCATCTGAATATGGCAAATGGTGAGTACCTGATACCTTTAAACAGATTGTATAAAATAAGGTCAAGATATCAATTAAAATCATAATATGAGAGTCTGGCATTTATTTTTCTTAAGAACGAAAATCTTCCTTTACACAATCATTCATGTTTAATATTATAGCATGTTGTTTAGATTATAGCAAAAATGGTAGATCAGCCAAATCAAATATATATATATATATATATATATATATATATATATAAACTCATAGAATTACATTATTTTCTTCCATTCATGAGTTTACAGGATACATGACTAGTAGCGAATTGTCATTATTCAATAAAGTATGATGGACTCTCTTGTGTCATATATTAACTCACAGAGACTTATTCTTTGTAGCTTACTACAGTTGATGTCTCCTGTATTGATCTTAGCATTATTCCACCCCAACCTGGTCCCTAGAAATTACATTCTCATCCCTACGTGTACTGTAGAGTATGCTTGCTTTGTACACAGCACACTTCATTTACTGTAATGTATGCCTTTTGCTTCCCTGCTGTTTCAAATGGCAGGTTATTTCTTAAGCTCATAAACAACTTTTAACAAGTACAAGGAATGTAAAAATATCAAAAGTTTTTTTTGATTAAAATTTTTAAAAGACATTATCAGTTCAATTTTAAAATATTTTACAAATTAAAGAACATATCATATGTGAGCTACGTAAGACAAAGCACAGTTTTCCTTTAATCACCTGTGATGGTTTGCATATGCTTGGCCCAGGAAATGACATTATTAGTAAGTGTGGCTTTGTTGAAGGAAGTGTGTCACTGTGGGGTGGGCTTGGAGACCCTCCTCCTAGCTGCCTGAGGATGCTCAGTCTGTTCCTGGCTTCTTTCGTGTGAAGATGTAGAACTCAGCTCCTCCTGTCTCAGCTTCCTATAGCAAATCCTTCTGGCATGTACCACCACAACCGGCCTGGATGCCGCGATGCTGCCATGCTCCTGCCTTGATGATAATGGACTGAACCTCAGAACCTGTAAGCCAACCCTTTTTTATGTTGTCCTTTAAAACAATTACATTGGTCATGGTGTCTGTTCACAGCAATAAGACCCTAACTAAAACACCATTTTTCTGGGTTCTTTCTAAAATGTTTCATTTCAGAAAGTATATATATTAAGTTAGTTTGATGGGAATTTTGTCTGGAAATACTGGAGACATGTATTTATATTCGAACTTTATTGTTAAAACCACAGTTGGAACAATATTTTAAATAAGGACACTCCGTTAATAGTACTGACAATTTCATAGGTGTTGGACTGGTTAATAAAATTAATTTTAAGAAAAACATATTTGTAAATTACTTAACAAGTCGTTTTCATTTTGAGAACAAACAAACAAACAAACAAACAAAAATCACCCTGAGGTTCAACAACTAGTGAAAAAAAATAAATTGTATCTTAAAAGAAAATTTTATTTGGCCCTAACTAAGAATGAAATAGTATATGTTACATGTTGGATAAACCTCAAACTCGTTCTGCCGAGTGGAAGGTGATTGTCACAAAAAAGCAATCAGCTGTGTTTCCCTTTACGTGAAAGGCTGCAAATATGTAAAACAAGGAATAATTTTCCCTCTGATGGCTTATGCCCATCCTAGAACCCTTGTCATCTATTAATACTTAGTCTCGTAGGCTTTTATTGCTGTCAAGAAACACGATGACCATGGCCACCTTTACAAAGGAAAACTTTTAACTGGCGCTGGCTTCCAGTTTCAGAGGTTTATTTCAGTCCACTCCTGTCAGCAGGAAGAGTGGCATTGTGACATGGTGATGGAGAAGGAGATGAGAGAGTTCCGCAGACATCTGGCAAGATATGCAGTAAGAAGTGAACTGAGACACACTGAGACCTCAAGCCTACCCAGCAAGACTCTACTAAGTCATGCCTACTCCAAAAAGGCATCACCTATAAGGAGTATCACTCCTTGGTGACTACTCAAGACACATGAGTCTATGGGGATGGGAGCCATTATTACTCAAACTACCATGCTTAGTTAAAAAATAAAACAAACAAAAAGAAACAAACAAACAAAAACCCCCAAAACATTAACAAAACATCCACTTTTTTAACTGTAATAAATAGTTACTTCATATGGTTTATGCTAGATATTATTTGAATGTTATGTAAATCATACAGAGAAACCTGTCACATATTCTGAATATTTTCCACAGATAAGTAAATTTGATGAGCCTTTCTTGTTTCTATTTCTAAATATAAAATCAATCTGGTAAATATTTGGTTTGCATATCACTAATCTTTTTCCATAACTAATTTATCAGCTTTGTAATCTCAAATTAAAAAATAATGGGCTGAAAAGACAGCTGAAACATATCCTCATCCCTAACACTTGCAAATGAAAATTTAGTTTTCTTTAAGGGAGCTAGTTTCACTGGGGAACCAAACTATTTAGAAGGGTAGACTGCATGCCAAAAGGTAGGTAGTCTACAGAAAGGAACCCAAGAACACTGGAGGAGGTTCCTTGTCTCATAATGTCATGTTAAAGCTTTCTATTGTTTTTTTTAATTTTATATTATTGTTTTTCATTTTAATATATATTTTTCTTTCTCTCCTTTTAACCTATAGATCTATTGCACACATATTATGACTTCTAGTGTAGTGTCTTTTATGGGATTCCTGAATGTGTGATTTAGTGGGTCTCTGTTTTTTGTGTCTTTACTTGGGTTCTTTTTCTTCTGATTTTTTCACCTATTACAATATGTTAGTTTTGTTTTGTTTTACATTCAACTCAATTATTGTCTCTTAGAAGATTTTTTTTTCTTATGACAGGAGGAGAATAGATTTGGGGGAGAATGTGGGGAGTAACCAGGAGGAGAACAAGGAGGAAAATGGTAATCAGAAAATATTATGTAAGAACAAAACCTATTTTCAATCAAAGAGAAAAACAGAAAAGGAGAGAAAATTTGATCATGAGTTTTATAATAGCCTGAAACTCCCTCAGTAAAACATGCTTACATAGGCACATATGAAAGCCTTGACAAACATATTATAGTTAGGACAAATACAAATTATCTTATGCTATGTGCTCTGTATCCCAAGTATGTGATACTTTTCCCAAAAATTTGTTTTACATATGAAAAATTAAATGAACAACAAGAAGTATGAGTTAAACTAGCCTAGTATGCTATTGAAAATAAAATCTAGTAACATTGTTAAGAGTTAGGCATAGGTTATATCAAATGTTAGAATTATTTAAACAGCAATTTTCTCTGAGATTTCCATATTCATTATATTTCACAGTGATAAAACAAAAATAATGTTAGAAATGTGCTGTGTGTATATTGTCTAACTTATAATTCACTTTCTTTGAAATTAACAAGTCTGGGCTTAAGAAAATTATAGCAATAAAATTTTTCATGATGTTAATAAAAATAATGAACTATGTCTGTGTATTTTTGTGTTATACATGCATAATGTGTTTTGATCAAATCTACCTCTATTCCATCTCCTATAATTCCTACCCTATCTCAACCTATGACTTTTCCCTCTACCCCCTGACACCCCCACTTTAATTCAGAGTCCACTCACTACTGCCTGTGCATATAAGAGTGTAGATCCACATGATGGAGCATGGGTATGGTAGTATCTTTTCAGGGCTACATGAAAAAAAACTGACTTTCCTTTCCCAGTACCTGTCACCAATTGCCAATAATGTGTCAGATCAGAGTAGACTTTAATATATGTTTTTCCTGTCCATCTTGGGAATTGACTGGATTGATTTTTTCCATTTTCTTATTTATTTTATTTTATTTCTTTTGTTTTACAAACCTGGTACATGTAATCACAGCCACAGCAAGTTCATGTGTGCAACACCAATGGTGTATACAGGAAATTCTCATTTTTTATGACTTTTGTAAAACATACTACCTTTGGGTTTTACAGTCTTCTCAAGCTTTCTTCTGTACTTGAACTTTGGTGAGGAGTTTCACAAAGGGGTCCCATTCAAAGCCAATCAACCTACAGTCTTGTATTATTTGTAAGCTGAACAGTTGTGGGTCTCTGCATAGATCTCAATCTACTACAAAAGGAAGCATCTCTGGTGATAGTCAATAGACATGTAAGTCTGTGGATACAGAGTTAATAAATTATGGTAATGATTAATACTATTGTTACTGCCTTGTATGATACTCAAAAACACATATGTGAAGATTCAAAGTTTGTCTTTCTTGGTCTGATTTATCTCAATCACCATTGCTATTTATAAAACCAAAGCATCTCAGGGAGTAATATAAGAAGCTACAGAGTGCGGCAACAGGATGCCTACCACAATGGGTCAGAGAAGTGACAAGGCAGAAGAAATAGATTACCATTAGCATAGGAAGACGCACAGCCTAGCTGATGGGTAAAGGAAAGACATTACAGTAGACCTGGAGTCTTACATGATAGAAAGGAGCAGCCCTACTTGGAAAAGCCAGAGGAGGCTGCTTGGCATTTGGAATGAGATGTCCAGACAAGTCTGACAATGGAGGCTGGCAACATATGGAAGAGAATCCTAGCAGGCCTTTGGTATAGGAAGGAAGGTCCTGGCTTACAAAATGGAGGATGATGCCTAAAATCCTTGAAGAACCTGTGAGATAGTAAAGAGTGAGTCTGTGCAGGCAATACGAGTCCCAGAGGAACCCAGCAGTCCTATACAATGGGAAGAGGCCAGCATATCTGGAGGCACCTGAAAAACCCATCTAGGAAGAGCCACAATGACTCAGGAATGGGAAGAAGCAGACTTATCTTCTAGCACTGCAGAGGAAAACATTGAAGGAACCAGTCAGAAAGGTGAGTTAGGAAGAGTCACCCTGCATATTTGTACAGGGAAATGGAGTTCCATAGGACAAGGATGGGACTATGAGATGAGAAGGATGGGTACGGAACCATGTGGCAAAGGGAAATCCTGCAGAAGCCAGCAGCCCTATGGGAAGGAAAAGGATATACCTATCTTAGAGATATGAGGAAGCAAATTCTCAGAAGACCTCAGAGAGACCTGGAATGAAAATGAGCTGCAGGATATTCTTACTTTGAAGCCAAATATTAGTCTATAATGTCCCAATTTCTCTCTCCCTGCTTTCCTGTGCTCTGGTTTGATTATATGATTTATTTTATCACTTGTAACTGAATCAAGGTAACATATGCAACAAGTGAGTAGCCTTTAAATATTGTTCAACCTCAAGCCTGTCTCATCTATTCTATTATTTGATGAAGTACATTTCACCCAAGGACTGTTGTTTCAAGTTAGATCTTATAAAATATTGTAACACTGGATAAGGGATTAAAACAACACAAAACTAACAAGAATTCAATAAAGCCAATTAATAAACATTTTGAAAATGAAGTCAGCTACTTACCTACAGGATAATTATGAAAGAATAGTATTTAGGATTCTATGTGCAGAAATGAGAGTGTGTTCATGGCATTCACTCCAAGACACCTCTCTCTCTCTCTCTCTCTCTCTCTCTCTCTCTCTCTCTCTCTCTCTCTCTCTCTCTCTGTCTGTCTTTTATGCCTGACTCTCGCTTGGCAGAATATAAAAGCACAACTTACCTTTTAAGCAACAAGTTCACATTCCAAAACCATCTTCACTTACATGGGCTATAATCCAAGTTAAGACATTAAGGCTTCTCTGTCATCTATATCATATGCAAGCCACAGGGTCTTTAAAATACAGAATAAACTATTTTTTTTTTTTGGTTCTTTTTTTCGGAGCTGGGGACCGAACCCAGGGCCTTGCGCTTCCTAGGTAAGTGCTCTACCACTGAGCTAAATCCCCAGCCCCCAGAATAAACTATTTTAAAATAAAAAGTGCAGGAATGACTAACTAATAATAGTTTATGGTCTCTTGAAGGAGATATAAAAAGTCAAAGCAAAGTTATATTGACATTGTTTATTTTACTCCACTGTGTGTTTGTTAAGACTTTCTGTCACTTTTTATACAGATAAGTTTGAAAGAGCTTTTCTGAGATGCGTTTAGGAATTATAAAGTCTTATATGCATCATAAAGTGGTGATTGAAAAGTCCAAATTGGTACTTTAAAATTATTACTTTTCATAGTCTTTACTGGCAATAAAATACCAAAGACCATGACTGGTTCCTCAGACTAGAAGACTGATGTGAGGTAAAGGGTGGGGGATTGGCTATTGTGCTCATGTTCATATGGATCACACAGGCAGATGCTCACTAACTTTGCATAAGCATCATGTTATGGAATAAGGTAGTTAATTTCATACTATAAGCATATATATATCTTCGCTCCAGGCCCACCCACACCAGCCAACACAGTACCCTATAAAGTATGTTTCTTCAAAATGTGGCAGTGAGGGACATATGGCATATGAAAATATTTTAACACTGAACTTCATGTGTTCACGTAATTATTTTATAACTAATTATTTCAGATATTGATACTCAGACATAACCGATTTCAGTTTTTTTCATAGTGTTTGTGTATTATTTTCCCCTTGTCTAGGTCTATTTTCTTTCCATTTTAAAGCTATTTGAAACTGAAATTTAGAGGCTCATTTTCATATTTTAGAAATTTTCCTATTCCTCAAGACGAGATTGATGTTTTAATGACATTCTCTCTCTCCCTCCCTCTCTCTCTCTCTCTCTCTCTCTCTCTCTCTCTCTCTCTCTCTCTTACTGACTTGCTTACTTACATATTAGTTTTATCAGACATTTTTTCTGTTTAATCCTGGCTATTTTAGAAGTCACTTTATAGACCAGGCTGGCCTTAAATTCAGAGATATGCCTCCCAAGTGCTAGGATTAAATGCTTATACAACTACCTCCCAGCATCTTAAATCATTTTTATTCTTAGGTTGTTCTCGTATTTTAATTTATACAGCAGTTAACTTATAACATTTTAGTATATTACCACAATGGAAAGTTCTAACAAAGAATTTCCAATGAATTTAGGAAAGTGTCATCTTTTTAAATGGTCTGTAGGTAACTCAATGTGTGTTCATTCATTTTCAATATAAAAAAACCTCTTTTTTATTGCTGGGCTTAATAAATATATTGCTTGAATCCTTATTTATTGTATGAGAAGTATTATTTTATTTGATATTTTCATATGTAGCTTATTTTTTCATATTTCTTATATTTATTTCTTTCAATGATGTGGATTCATTCTTTGGATATGTATAAGCTAGTTAGAACTCTTCTATATAAAAAATACCTGTTCTTTTCCTGCCCCACATTTTTAATGGGAATCATATGTTAAATTCAGGGCTATTGAATGACTTTGAAGCTTCATTTGAAAGAAATTGTGCCCACGTAAATTTAATGTAAACCTCTGAATGTCAGCCATTTCTGGATTGATATATTCCAATGAATAGTTTGCTCTTCAGTCATGGGTATACCACTGGATTGAATAGGGCAGTCAGAAGAAGGGTGAGAGTACAGAGATGACATATTTTATAATATTCTGGCAAGGTATTAAGACATTTATTAGGCTACTATGAATATGGCTATTTTGGTAGAAAGCACTTGATTGTATCCACTCACAAAGCCATGGATTTAATTACTAGTACCACAAAATGAATAATGATCTAACTCAATAGTAACTATGCAAATATATGAAATTTTTCAATATATACAAAGCAGTTGAAAAATATTACTTCTTCATTGTTATATTGATAGGTTTCCCTCCATGACTCTCTATATCAACAAATAATAAAGTCATAATTATTATCCTATATGGCTTTGAAATAATTATAATTTTACAATGTATATCAAGTTAGTTTTGAGTATTTAGACAAGTAAGCTTTTCTCTAACTCAGCAGCTTAAAACATAGTAATACATCTCCATGCACTTTGTTGATTATACCTTTCTCTGAGCTTAGTTCAAAATTCAAGCTAGGTTATCTAGGTGTGTTTCTGTATTTCTTCTGTTCTATTATTCTTCTAGAAATGGAAGTAGACAAAGTATATGAAGAAGGAAACCTTTGCTATCTCTTTAGGATAAAATGAGAACTTCTGCCAATTCACCCTCCAATCTTCTCCCCCTTTCTTCCTTCTCCAGTCCTTTCCTCTTTGCCTCTCCCTTTCCCTTACTCTCTCTCCCTCTTTATCTCCCCCTCTTTCCCCCTCGTTACCTCTGTCTTTCTGTTTCTGTCTCTGTCTCTCTGTCTCTCTGTCTCTCTGTCTCTCTGTCTCTCTGTTTCTCTGTCTCTGCCTCTCTCTCTCTCTCTCTCTCTCTCTCTCGATTTGAAATCATGGCACTTCTGCCTTTTAACCTCATTCTCTAGAGATCATGGGGGAGAGGAAAACATACAGAATATATTGTAATTCTCAGAATGCTATTCTGAACAAAAACCAAAATTTCATATGCATTTTGTCAAATGAAAGATCACTATTTACTTGAACTTGTTTTCTGCATGCAAATGAGTATTTATTTTTCTGTGGCTGATATTGGGATTCTTGTTAATATTGGTGCTTTGCCAGATTGGCCATAGTGTGCCTAGAAATGGCTGTCTTTAAATATGTTCTCATTGTGGATTCTACTTATCAATTTATGTTTTATGTTATCTGTGGGACAGTGAAAGACACACTCATTCACAGTTGGTCAGAGGCTTGAAATCCCTGTGACCCTTAAAGAGACAGTAGACATTTTTCCTCACATCTAGGAATCCAGGAATCCAGGCCCTCCATAGATTTGGGGCCATCAGTTATGTAAGGGCAACACCTCAAGCCCCTCCACCGGTAGAGGATGAAACCACAGGTTAAGTAAGCTCAAGACAGATCTCCATTATAATGAGGTACCTAAAGGCCTGGAGGCTTAGCCAATGAACTTTCATTTCTAGACAGTCCTCCCTGCAAAAGGTATTTTATTTCAAGCCTACCTTGAGAAGTGGGGTACAGTTTTACTCATCCACTTTTCACCATAACAATAAATGCCTTAAAACCACAGACTGTCTCTTTCATCAGGATCTGCCAAGGGGAGCCGCAGAGAAGGCCTTTGCTTACAGAGCTGCCATCTAATCTCTCTTAGAAGGCCTCCCTAGCCACCATCACTAAGCCAGCCACTGCCTTCAAGCGAAGGCCTACCCTCATGGGCTGAGCCAGAGCTTTGTCTTTTTTTTCCCTCTTGACCTGGGTCTAGATCCAGCCCTGAGGGGACCTACTCCATTCTCAGCTCTTTCGAAGCATCCAAGAGGCGTCTGGATGCCCAATAGCCTGGGAACCCGATGGCCTGCACCGACAAGGAACCCCACCACGACTACCACCACTGCCCCAAGCCAGCTCTAGCTGTGTCCTGCACTCTGTCCAGGCTTCATCTCCCTTGGCTTCCCACAATTCAACACCTGCCAGGTGACAGTGTGGGGTAAGCTTAATCAAATCCTTTGTCCTCCCAGAGTACCTGAACCCTGTTGTGTCGTGGACACTGGACCCCCACAATAAACCTACATTTATCTATTAAGAACACTTTTCCTTACTATTTAAATTTTATTTTCCTGTTAATTTTACATTGTAAAAATTTTTATCATATTCTGGAAATTTTTTGATCATTATTTTTTGACCATTGTTGAATACACCCCACCACCAAATCTACTACATCTTTTATCATTTAGCAATGATTTTCAAACCACAAGTTGAGAACCACTCTATCTGTACTCTAAAGTTTCACTATCAGTCCTAATTTTTCAGGTCTTAAGGTGCTATTCTCATTCATTCTACATATCCAACTTCCAGACTTCAGAATGTCACCTGTGTAACCATCTACACTATAATCTCTCCTCAAATCTCTTGCTCTGTGATTTGGCACCATTTTTTTCAGATCATGACTGAGCCCAGAAATTTAGACATAGTTTAAAACAGTTTAGGATCCCCAGCTCTCTAACTTTCTTGAATACTCTAGCTATCAGGAGACTGGTTTTTTGATGTTTTGGTTAGAAAGCTGAAGTTTTGTCTTACTGAGCTCTTGCAAGATTTCTGTATATTGGCCTGGCTTTAGAAATGGTAAGAGAAAGGAGAGAACATGTTATGAAGCTTCCATTTTAACCTCTGACCATGGGACAAAATGCTCTCTATCCCTTCTCAGAGAGAATGACTGGAATTGCTATTGTCATGAGAGTTATCACCATTGCTCAGCTGCTACAATAAGGTTCTTGTATGAAACCTCCTTTGCTATAGTCATGAGAGAATGTAATATGAAGAAAAACAAATGTTTCTAGCTATGCTCACCCAGCCATCCTCTGAGGTAGTTTTCTACAACCTCTGTCCAGTGATTTTTCCCTTAGAAAATCTCACCTCACACTTCTCTCCAAGGTTCTCAGCTGGATTTTATAAGAGTCTCTTTTCTCCACCTTTCTCTGGTGGAAATGATGGCCTATATAATTCTGAGTAATAAAAGGAGCTTTCTTACTGTGTTTCTAGGCTGCCTCATAGGTTATTGTCTCCTGGTGTTTTTCATATCTCACCGCTTTGAACAGTGAGGTAGGGATGAAGTGTGGTTATGGAGCTGGGTGTTGGATTTTCTCCTTTTAAAATTCTATATAATAGTGCAATAGTAGCTGTGGCTGAAAGAATAGTGACATCACTCCTTCCAGGTATCTACTTTGTGTTCTTTATCTATTATGTATGTAAGAAGCATGTTTTCTATCATAATCAGTAAGCTTTCTGCTTGGATTTTGTATTCCCGTGGATTAGAAATTCACCATATTTGTCTCCTTTCAATACTCTTTGGCTCATAACACCTTGCTTAAATTTTATTCTAAAATATTGTATCATAGATGATTTTGTAGGTAACCTTAGTCCTCTCTGAGAAATAAGATGTAAATGAGTTCATGTTTATTAAAATTACATTGTATACCATAGCCAAAAATCCCTTCATATGATTGGAACCAATAATACATGAATATATTAAAACATTTTTGAAGGAAAGGCTCTAAAGGAAGTGTGGAAGCAAAACAAAGGACGGTGATGGAATTTGGGTATCATAAAAAACAGAAGGAGGGACTAATGGAGGGGTAAATGAGTAGAAGAGATACAGAAGTGGGAAGTGAGTATAGTAATGTAAGCCACAGGATATGTTATTCATCTGTGAAATTATTACAATGAAACCTATGCAAACTAATTACTAATGCACATGTTTGAGTCTCTATTGAGTTTTATTAAGTTATAATAAGCATAAGAGAATACAACATCTATATTAAGCTCATATTTCATTGCTGTGAGGATGACGTAAAACGGGAGGATTATTTTGCCTCCAAGTTGAGGGGATGCAGTCTATCACAGTGGGGAAGGGATGCTACAGGTGTGTTCCTTGGAAGGAAGCCTGTGGTTTGGAGTCCTCATCTCATTATGTTTCCTGGAAGAGGAAAATAACATGTACAAATATTTTATGAATAAAAGGGCAATGTAGTAAAGTATAATGTAACCCTTCATTTCGGATCTAAGAATCTCCTGTTTAAAAAATACATTTACACTGAGCAGACCTTGGGCACTGGTTCCTCACCCATTCTCGCAACACCCAGAGGAAGCTTGTCACCAGGTGCCCTAAAAGGCCTAGGATCACAGGTGAGGAGGGCAGAACATCTACCCAACACCCTGAGTAAATGGGTCCCTAGGAACCAGGGATGCAGGAACCCCAACCCAGTCAGTGGCACAGTTCCATTCCAGTCTGAAATTGGACCTTGAGCAGACTTTAGGTGTTGGTTCCTGTACCCATTCCCACAACACCCAGCGAAAGATCATCATCACCCAGGTGTTCTGACACCTCTAACATGCCTAGGATCACAGGAACACAGGATAAAAAGAACAAAGGATCACAAGATCACAGGGTACAGGTTACTAACAGGACCAGCACCACAGGAATACAGGATCAAAGAGGTAACTCAGATCCTAGGAGATCAGACAAACACAAGAGCACCTGAGCTCTGACACATTCAAGGTTACAGTTGAGGCCACACCATCATCCTCAACACCCAGAATATCTGGGACCCACATAGGAACAAGGGAAACAAAAACCTCCATGCACCCAGAGGCACGGGTTCCTTCCAGCTTGTGTCTGTCCCAATAGACAATTCAGGGTTCTAGCATTCCTCCCAACCCATTCCTGCAACACTCAGAGAAAGCTTGACTTCCAAGAGCTCTGACACACTCACGATTCCAGAATTACAGGATACTGGAATCACAGGATCACAAAGACACAGGAACTCTGAGGAGTTCTGACACAACCATGATCAAAAGGAGGATAGGCTCCAGGCAGAGACAGTTAGGGCAGGCATTATTGATCACCAGATGGTGAGAGGCAAAAACAAGAAAATAAGCAACAGAAACCAAGGCTATTTGGCATCATCAGAACCCAGCTTTCCCACTACAGCAATTTCTGGATACCCCATCACACCTGAAAAGCCAGATTTGGAGTTAAAATCTTATCTCATGAGGATGATAGAGGAGTTTAAGAAGGACATGAATAGCTTGTTTATAGAAATATAGGAGATTACAATAAAACAGGTAAAGAAATTAAAGAAAACTATCCAAGGTCTGAAAGTGGAAAAAAAATCACAAAAGGAGACAACCCTGAAGATAGAAAACTGAGGAAAGAGATCAGAAATCACAAACAGAATAAGCATCACAGAAGTAAGCATCACAAACAGAATACAAGATATAGAAGAGAAAATCTCAGGGTAGAAGATACCATAGAAACCATTGATACAACTGTCAAAGAAACTGTAAAGCACAAAAAGTTTCTAAACCAAAACATCCAGGAAATCCAGTACACAATGAGAAGATCAAACCTAAGGATAATAGATATAGAGAGAGTGAAGATTCCTGACTTAAAGGGCCAGTAAATATCTTCAACAAAATTATAGAAGAAAACTTCCCTAGCCAAAAGAAAGAGGTGCCCATGAACATACAAGAAGTCTACAAAATTCCAAATAGATTGGACCAGAAAAGAAATCCCTCTTGTCAAATAATAGTTAAAATACCAAAAGCACAAAACAAAGAAAATTAAAAGCAGTAAGGAGAAAAGGTCAAGTAACATATAAAGGCAGACCTATCAGAATTACAACAGACTTCTCATCAAAGAGTATGAAAGCCAGAAGATCGAGGGCAGATGTCATACAGACCCTAAGAGAACACAAAGACCAGACCAGGTTACTATATCCAGCAAAACTCTCAATTAACATAGATGGAAAAACCAAGATATTCCATGACAAAACCAAATTTGCACAATATCTTTCCAGAAATCCAGCCTTACAACGAATAATAGATGGGAAAGTCCAATACAAGGAGTGAAAAACGCTACACTAGTAAAATGTTACAGAAAAAAAGCAAGAAATTAATCTTCCTGGAACAAACCTAAAAGAAGAGTCACACAAACATAATCCCATGTCTAACAACAAAAATAACAGGAATCATCTATCACTATTCCTTAATATTGCTTAAAATCAATGGACTTAATTCCCCAATGTAAAGATATAGACTAACAGACTGAATGCATAAGGAGGACCAAGCATTTGCTACATACAGGAAACACACCCCAGTGACAAAGATAGACACTACCTCTGAGAAAAAGGCTGGAAAACAATTTTTTAAGCAAATGGTTCCAAAAAAACAAGCTGGTGTAGACATTCTAATATTGAATAAAATGGACTTTCAACCAAAAGTTATAGAAAAGATAAGGAAGGAAATTTCATATTCATCAAAAGAAATATCCCCCAAGATTAACTCTCAGTTTGAATGTCTATGCTCCAAGTACAAGGGTACCTACATTCATGAAATGAACTTTACTAAAGCACAAAGCATACATTGCACCACAAACAATAATAGTGGGAGACTTCAATACTCTACTCTCAGCAATGGACAGATCATGGAAAGAGAAACTGTACAGAGCTACAGTCAAACTAACAGAAGTTATGAAACAAATGAATTTGACAGATAATTATATGACATTTCAACCTAAATTCACAATAATATACCTCCTTCTAAGCATTCTGCTTTCTCCACAATTGATCATATAATCAGTCATAAAAGAGACCTCAAAAGATACAAGAAGATTGAAATAGTGCCATGCATCTTATTGCATCACCATGGAATGTGGCTGGTCTTCAATAACAAAAAATAATAATAATAACAAAATAAAATAAACAACACAAAGGCCACATATATATGGAAGCTGAACAATGCTCTCCTCAATGATAATTTGGTCAAGGAAAAAATAAAGAAATTAAAGACTTTTTAGAATTTAATGAAAATGAAGGCACAGTATACAAAAATTTATGGGACACAATGAAAGCAGTGCTAAGAGGAAAACTCATACCTCTGAGTGCCTCCAAAAAAAAAAAAAAAACTGGAGAGAGGATACATCATCATCTTGACAACACACCTGAAATCTCTAGTATAAAAAGAAGCAAATACACCCAAGAAGAGTACACGACAGGAAATAATCAAACTCAGGGATGAAGTCAACTAAGTAGAAACAAAAATAACTATACAAAAAAAAATCAACAAAACAAGGAACTGGTTCTTTGAAAACTCAGTAAGATATATAAACCACCAAAGTAACCAGAGGGTACAGGGACAATGTCCAAATTAACAAAATCAGAAATGAAAATGGAGCTATAACAACAGAAACAGAGAAAATTCAAAAAATCATCATATCCTACTACAAAACCTATATTCAACAAAATTGGAAAATCTGGATGAAATGGACAATTTCTAGACAAATACCAGGTACTAAAGTTAAATCAGGATCAAATAAACCATCTAAACATTCCTATAACTTCTAAAGAAATAGAAGCAGTTATTAAATGTCTCCTAACCAAAAAAAAAAAAAAAAAGCCCAGGTCCAGATGGGTTTAGTGCAGAATTCTATGAGACCTTCATAGAAGACCTAATACCAAATAGCAATACTGTCAAACCTATTCCATAAAATAGAAACAGAAGGAACACTACCTAGTTCCTTCTATGAAACCACAATTGCACTTATACCTAAATCATACATAGACCCAACATAGAAAGAGAACTTCAAGTAACTTTCTTTTATGAATATCAATGCAAAAATACTCAATAAAATCATTGTCAACCGAACAAAAGAACACATAAAAATGATCATTCATCATCCCAGGCATGCGGGGATGGTTCAATATATGGAAATCCATCAATGTAATTCACTACAAATAAAAAGAAAAAATGATCATCTCATTTGACAAATTTGACAAGGAATCATTTGACAAAATTCAATACCCGTTCATTTTAAAAGTCTTGGAACGATCAGGAATTCAAGGCCCATAACTAAACATAGTAGAAGCAAAATAGAGCAAACGAGTAGCCAATATCAAACTTAAGGGAGAGAAACTTGAAGAAATCCAACTAAAATCAGGAACTAGACAAGGCTTCCCACTCTCTCCCTACTTATTCAGTATAGTACTTGAAGTCCTACCCAGAGAAATTAGCCAACAAAAAGAGGTCAAATGGATACAATTTGGGAAGGACAAAGTCAAAGTATCAGTATTTGCAGATGATATGATAATATACTCAAGTGACCCCAAAAATTCCACCAGAGAACTCCTAAAACTGATAAGCAACTTCAACAAAGTGGCTGGATATCAAAGTAATCCAAAAAAATCAGTAATCAAAAAATTCCTCTACTCAAAAGATAAATGGGCTTAGAAGGAAATTAGGGCAACGATAACCTTCACAATATTCACAATGAATATAAAATACCTTGGTATGATGCTAATCAGGCAAGTGAAAGATCTATATGATAAGAACTTCAAATCTCTGAAGAACTAAATCAAAGAAGATTTCAGAAGATGGAAAGATCTCCCATGTTAATGGATTGGCAGGATAAATATAGTAAAAATGGCCATCTTGCTAAAAGCAATCTACTGATTCAGTACAATCCCCATCAAAATTCCAACTGAATTCTTCATAGAGTTAAAAAAAGCAATTTGCAAATTCATTTGGAATAACAAAAGACCCAGGAAGGTGAAAGTTCTCAAGTATAAAAGAAGTTCTGGGACAATCGTGATCCCCAACATTAAGTTGTATTACAATGCAATAGTGATAAAAATTTTATGGTATTGGTACAGAGACAGACAAATAAATCAGTTGAGTAGAGTTGAAGACCAAGAAATGATCCTACACACCTATGGTTATTTGATCTTTGACAAAGGAAATAAAACCATCCAGTGGAAAAAAGCATTTTCAACCAATGGTGCTGGTTCAACTGGAGGTCAGCATGTAGAAAAATGCAAATTGATCCATTCTTATCACCTTGTACAAAGCTCAAATCCAAGTGGATCAAGGACCTTCATATAAAACCAGATACACTGAAACTAGTAAAAGAGAAAGTGGGGAGAATCTTTGAACACATAGGCACAGAAGAAAATTTCCTGAACAGAACATCAATGGCATATGCTCTAAGATCAAGAATCAACAAATGGGACCTCATAAAATTGCAAAGCTTCTGTAAGGAAAAGGGCATTGTCAATAGGACCAAACAGCAACCAACAGATTAGGGAAATATCTTTACCAATATTACATCTGAGAATATACAAAGAAATCAGGAAGTTAAACTCCAGAGAGCCAAATAATCCTATGAAAAAATGGGGGACAGAGCCAAACAAAGAATTCTCATCTGAAGAATATCAAATGTCCGAGAAGCATGTAAATAAATATTAAAAGTCCTTAGTCATCAGGGAAATGCAAGTCAAAACAACCCTGAGATTCCACCTCACACCAATCAGAATGGCTAAGATCACAAACTCAGGTGGCAATGAATGCTGATGAGAATGTGAAGAAAGAGGAACAGTCCTCCATTGTTGTTGGGATTGCAGACTAGTACAACTATTCTGGAAATCTCTCTGGAGGTTCCTCAGAAAATTTGACATTGTATTACCTGAAGATCCAGCTGTAACACTCCTGGGCATATACCCAAATGATACTCCAACATACAATTAAGACACATGCTCCTCTATGTTCACAGCAGCCTTATTTATAATATCCAGAAGCTGGAAAGAACCCAGATGTCCTTCAACAAAGGCAAGGATACAGAAAATGTGGTACATTTATACAACGGAGTACTATTCAGCTATTAAAAACAATGACTTGATGGAATTCTTAGGCAAATGGACGGAACTAGAAAACATCATCCTGAGTGTGTTAACCCAACCACAAAAAAAACACACATGGTGTGCACTCACTGATAATTGCAAATTGACCCAGAACCTCAGAATACCCAAGTTACAAACCACAGACCACATGAAGCTCAAGATGTTGGAAGACCAAAGATGCTTCAGTCCTTCTTAGAAGGGAAAACAAAATATTCACAGGAGGAAATAACAGAGACAAAATGTGCAGCAGAGACTGAGGGAAAGGTCATCCAGAGTTGACCTCACCTGGGAATCTATCCCATATACTGTCACCAAATCTAGATAATATTTTGAAGCCAAGAAGTGAATGCTGACAAGAGCCTGATATAGCTGTCTCCTTCCAAAGTCTAAGGAATACAAAGTCCAATGCTCTCAATCAACCATTGGACTGAAAACGGGGACATCAACAGAAGAGTTAGAAAAAGAACTGAAGGAGTTGAAGGGGTTTTCAACCTCATAGGAAGAACAACAATATTAACCAACCAGACCCCCTGGAGCTCCCAGAGACTAAACCACCAACCAAAGAGTACACATTGGAGGGACTCATGGCTCTAGCCACATAATTAGCAGAGAATGGCCTAATCGAGCATCAGTGAGAGGAGAGGCCCTTGGCCCTGTGAAGGCTCAATGCCCTCATGTAGGGGAATGCGAGCGTGGGGAGATGGGAATTTTGTGGGTGGGTGCATGGGGAACACTTTTGTGGGGCAGGGGGAGGGGGAAAATAAATACATTGGGCTAGATAAACTGATCATATTAGTTAGGTTTTATGTATAATACAAGAGTTGGTAATGACGGTAATACTGTAACATAAGAAGAAACTATGATTCTAAGAATACCAGACACTGCACATGTGAACTAAAAAGTAGAATGTTTCCCATCTCTTGCAACAACTAAAAACAACTCAGTCATTTCCACCTAAATTGGATATTATGTTAATATAGTTTGAGCTATGAATTCACAGTGTAATCGTTAGAGAGTTGCTTTCAGTACATGTGTCATTGAAGATATTGTTTGTGGAATATGGTGTGTGTGTGCATGTATGTGTGTGTGTGTATGTGTGTGTGTGTTTGTGTGTGTGTGTGCGAGAGAGAGAGAGACAGAGACAGAGACAGAGACACAGAGAGAGCGTATGTGTGATGTCTCAGGTATGATTGAAGGAAATGAAATATAATTGCTTCCAGCATTGATTGAAGGAAATGAAATATAATTACTTCCTGAATTTCATTTCATCTCCCATGGAAAAAGTCTGTGGAGCCTATGTGCCCAGAGGGCTTCTTTTAATTAACCTTATAGTTTATAAGAAATAAGAAAGCCTTGGCTTTTTTTTTTCAGTTTTGATGATTGTGCCAGAAACACAGAACATTGAATATAATGCCTTGTCTCTCCCGCCATATCATTAGGTGTATGACTCAGTATAAATGCCACACTGAAATATACATATTGTATATTCTTATGATGTCTTTTAAATCACTGGTAGATAATTAATAGGTTATAAATCATTGGTATATGTCAGTCACCATTTAAATGTATGTTACCATGGCCAGTCACATTACTTTTTAAGATTAATATATGATTGGCTTTGATCCTTACTTCATAATTATAGATAATTCTAATCTCTTCCTTAGATTGCTAGCAATTATTGTTCAAGTGAAACTCTTGGGGATTGGCTTTGAAATGATTAGGTTACCTGTACTCTATTTCCTTGTCCACAGCTCCTGCATCCCTGAAGGCATCCTGCTTCAAGAGCCATCCAGTTGAGTTACCAATCTCCAAAATCCTGCCTGCTGGGTTTCAGGCAAGCTCCAACAGCCCTGAGGTCAGCTCTGACCCCTGGGGGCTCCATCCTCTATTCCAAATTCAGCAATGGCAAGCCTGACTGTGTCCATTCTGCACTCCATTTCTGGGGCCACAACTTGACTTACATTTCTGGAGGTCTGCTGCTGCCCAGAAAAAAAAACAGAAGTCTGCCACCACCAGGAGCCACCAGCTCCAACTTCCCCCACCCAGAACAGCTAGCAGTTTGAAGCCATCTGAGTCTGCCAACTCTGCCTACTTCCCCGGAAGCCTTCTACCACTATGGACAAGCAGCTCTACCTGCAATCCCAGAGCTTTATGTACATAAGAACTACCAGGCTTGCCAACACATTGATAACCAGATGACTAAAGGTCAGCATAAGAACACAATCAATATAAGCTAGGGCAATATGGCACCACCACATCTTAGGTATTATACCTGAATTAAATGAAAATAACCTTAAATCTAATAGTATGAAGATGATAAGACTTAAATAGTAATGAATAAACCCCTTGAAGAAATACAGAAAAATACAATGATATCGGTAGAGACCCTTAAAGAGGAAGCAAATAAATGTTAAAAAATACCACAGGAAAGTACAATCACACAGGTGAAAGTGCTGAATAAAAATGTTCAAGGACTGAAAGTGGAAACAAAAAAAAAGAAAAAGAAAATAAAAGACAATCTGAGACAATTTGGAGATGAAAAAACCTAGCAAAGGGAATACAGACACATTGTCAACAGAATAGGAGAAATGGAAGAAAGAATCTCAGGAATAGATGATATCATAGAATAAATAATAAATTGTCAAAGAAAATGCAAGAGCTATAAAGTTTCTAAGAAACATAACAGAGAATTTTGAACACAATGAAACGACCAAACCTAAGAATTATAGGAATAGAAGGAAGGGAAGGCTACCACGTTAAAGGCCCAGAAAATATCTTCAGCAAAATCATAGAAGAAAGATTCTCTAAACTAAAGAAATATCTATAAACATACGAGAAGCTTAGAGAACACCAAATAGAGAATATCTTCCTCCAATATAATACCCAAAATACTAAATTACAGACTTCCAAGATATAATCCACAGACCACATGAAGGACACCTGAAGTACAGATTCTTCAGTCCTTAGAAGAGGGAACAAAAATATTCACAGGAGGAAATACAGAGACAAAGTTTGGAGTAGACACTAAGCCACCTGGGGGTCCATCCTAAATACAGCCACCAAACCCAGTCAATATTGCTGATGTCAAGAAGTGCAAGCTGTCTCCTGAGAGGCTCTGCCAGAGCCTGACAAATACAGAGGCAGATGCTCAAAGCCAACCATTGAACTGAGAACAAGGTCTCCAGTGGAGGAGTTAGAGAAAGGATTTAAGGAGCTAAAAGGGTTTGCAACCCCATAAGCACAATAATACAAACCGACCAGAGCTCCCAAAGACTAAACCAACCAAAAGTACATATGGAGAGACCTATGACTCCAGCTGCATATGTAGCAGCAGATGGCCTTGCTGGGCATCAATGAGAAGAAGCTCTTGGTCCTGCCAAGGCTTGATGCCCCAATGTAGGTAAATGTCAGGGCAAGGAGGCAGGAAGGGGTGGATGGGTGGGTTGTGTAACATTTGAAATGTAAACAAAAATATCTAATAAAAAGGAATATTTGACCTCAAGTGACAAAGGCCAAATAACATATAAAGGCAACCGTCTTAGTATTACACCAGACTTCTCAAAAGAGACTTAAAAGATAGAATAGCCTGAGCAGATGTCTTAAGGGGTCAAAGAGATCATAGATGCCATGCCAGACTTCTATATCTAGCTAAACTTTCAATCACCGTAGACTGAGAAAACAAGGTATTATATGGCAAAACTGAATTTACAGTACCTTTCTACTAATCCAGCTTTACAGAGCTCACTAGAAAGAACACTACAACACAAGGGGAATAACTGAATTCAAATTATACAATAAATAAATAATAGAGCACACCAGCAAATTCCTCTCTCTCTCTCTCCCCCTCTCCCTTCCCATCTCTCTTCTCTCTCTCTCTCTCTCTCTCTCTCTCTCTCTCTCTCTCTCTCTCTCTCTCTCACATACACACACACACACACACACACACACACACACACACACACACACACTACCTTCACCCACATTAAAACAACATTAACTAATCATTAGTTGTTAATATCTCTCAACATCAATGATCTTGGTTCCCCAATGAAAAGACACAGGGTAACATAACAACGTTGATGGATAAATATGATCCATCATTCTCCTGCATACAAGAAACAGATCTCCACAAAAAAGATAGACCTTACCTCAGAGTAAAGGGATGGAAAAGAGTTTTACAAGACTCAAGAAATAAGTTTAGTATCTAATAATATAGACTTTCAGCCAAAACTAATCAAAAGAGATACTGAATGACACTTTAACTATCTACCAAGATGGCGCCTCAATTCTGAACAACTGTGCTCCAAGTGTAAACCATCAACATTTGTAAAGGAAACATTACTGAAACTTAAATCACACATCAAACCCCACACATTAATACTGGGAGACTTCATCACCGTACTCTCAAGAATAGACATGTCATTGAGACAGAAACTAAACAAAAAAACAATGAAATTGAGAAGCTATGTGTGTCAAATGTTCCTAACAGATATAACATTTCACCGAAACACATAAAAATATTTCTACTCAGCCTCATGTACCTCCTTTAGAATGGACAAGATACATAGTCACAAAGCAAGCCTCAACAGATAAATGAACATTGAAATAACCTCTTGTGTCCTGTCAGACCTGCAGGGATTAAAGATGTGCTTCCATAACAATAGAAACAACAGAAAATGTATACAGTCATGGAAACTGAACAATACACAGTGATCACTGGGTCAGGACTTATTCAATGAAAATTAAGACTCAACTTACCCAAACTGAGATGCAAATAAGTGCCTGCATAAAAAATTGGAGAGTTCTCATGCTAACAATGTAAAAGTTCACCTGAAAGTTCTAAGAAAAAAAAAAAAGAAAAGGAAGAAAGAGGAAGAGGAGGGAAGGGAGTTGGGGAGGAGGAAATGGAAAGGAGGAGTAAATGAAAAAGTAGGAGGGGAGGGGGAAGAAGAAGGAGAAGAAACAAACACACCCAAGAGGAGTAGATGGCAGGAAAAATTATTACTCAGGTGTTGTTGTAAAAATATAAAAATAAACAAAGTACGGTTGTCTTTTTCCCCCACTAGGTCCATACCTCGGTGCCCCAAGATATCTACTAGATATCTTGGCAGAAACACATCCCAGCTCCTCTGTGGCCTAGAGTCTCCTGCCGCCACACACTTTCCTACACTCAAACCATCACATAAAAGAATACACAACACAATAATCTTTGACCCAATTGATAAGATATAATTGCCCACTTAAACATACAAAGCCCGGTACCATCCATCCCTTAGGAACATTAATAACAACCTGCAAATACACAGAGCAGAATCTTAACATCACCTGCCATGGCTTCTCACCTTCTCTCCATCTTCCTCTCTCCCCTAGTCTCCTCCTCCTCCTTCAAACTTCTTTCCCACCCACCTTCCTTCTCCTCCAATGACAGGCCTCCTTCTATCCTGTACCTGCTGCTCACCTGTAATTTACAAATTCAAGGAGGAGGTGGTTCTGGTGAAGTCACCTAGTACCTGACTAGGCAGCTGTCCTTGGAGCAGTGGAATTAGCATCAAAATACAGATAACTTCAGGGCAAACCACAACACTCAGGGCTGAAATCAATCAATCAGAAACAAGGAAAACAATACAAAGATTAAACAAAACAAGAAGCTGGTACCTTGAGAAAACCAAAAAGATAGGTAAATAACTAGCAAAAGTAAAAGGCAGAAAGAGAGAACTCAAATTAACAAAATATGAAATGAAAAGGGAGATATAAGAAATGACATGGAAGAAATAAAAATGGATCACCAGGTCTTACTTCAAAAGCCTGTACTCAAGAAAAAAATGTAAAATATATACTAAATGGATGATTTTCTTGCTAGTTTTCACTTCTAGAGTTAAATGAAGATCAGGTAAACTATATAGATGGTCATAACTCCTAAGTAAATAGAAGCAGTCATAATGCCCTACAGTGAGGAGAGGGAACTTGTGGAGTCCACCTCCAGTAAAATAGACAGGTCATCAAGTAGAGAAATGGGGTTGCCATTCCACAGTCAAAAACTCTGACCCAGAATTGTTCCTGTCTGAAAGAACTGCAGGAACAACAATGGAGAAGAGCCTGAGGAAAAAGAGGTCCAGTGACAGACCTAATTTGAGATCTATCTCAGGGGGATGCCTCAAGGTCCAAAACTATTAATGATTCTGTGTGTGCTTATAAACTGGATCCTATTAAAACTGCCCTCTGAAAGGCCCAATAAGCAGCTGAAAGAGTCAGATGCAGATGTTTGCACCCAACCACATGAACAGAAGCTGGTGACCCCTGTGGTTGAATTAGGGAAAAGCTGGAAGAAGCTGAGGAGGAGGGCAATCCCATAGGAAGACCAGCAGTCTCAACCTACCCGGAGCCCTGAGATCTCTCAGACACTGAGCCACCAACAAGGCAGCATACAACCAGCTGATATGAGGCCCCCAACCCATGTACAGCAGAGAACTGCCGGGTCTGAACTCGGTCAGAGAAGATGCACCTAACCCTCAAGAGAAATAGGGCCTCAGGGAGTGGGTAGGCCTGGCAGGGTGGGGATGGGGTGGGGGCATCCTCTTGGAGATGCAGTTGGGGTGGGGAGAGGAAGTGTAGGATAAGGAACAGTCAGATGGGAGACCAGGAGAGAGATATAGTCTGGATTGTAAAAAAAAAGAATAAAGAATAGAGAACCAAACTAAATAAATGAATCACAACCACAAAAAGAAAAAGAAAAATCCAGGACCAGATTGTTTTAGTACAGAATTCTACCAGACTTCAAAGAAAAGCTAATACCAATATTCTTCAAATTATTTCACAAAATAGAGACAGAAGGAACATTACCAAACTCATTCAATAATACTACAGTCCCCTTGATACCTAAACCACAAAAAAGAATCAACAAAGAAAGAGAACTTCAGACCCATTTCTCTTATGAACATTGTGAGACCATAAACATACCCTGTTTCCCAGTAAAGGAAATTTGAAACCCCTGTAACCTTGAAAGGAACAGTAGGCATTTTGCTTGACTCCCAGGAAACCAGGTCTGCCACTAGCCCACAGTCCTCCATAGATTTATGGCCATCAATCATGTAAAGGCAATGCCCCAAGCCCCTTCACAGGTAGAGGACATGACCACAGGTCCAGTAGGCAGAAGACAGATCTCCATTATAATGAGGAATGCAAAGGCTTGGATGCTTAGCAAATAACCTTTTCGCGCCAGACACTCCTCCCTGCAAAAGTTATTTAATCT
Source organism: Rattus norvegicus (assembly GCF_021556685.1). NCBI lineage: Eukaryota > Metazoa > Chordata > Mammalia > Rodentia > Muridae > Rattus > Rattus norvegicus. The sequence continues at coordinate 42,406,394 of NC_141553.1, forward strand.
TAGGCCCACTCTGAGAAATGGGGTATGGTTCTATTCATCCACTTTCTTCCACAACGATAAATGCCTTAAAATCACGGAATATCTCTTTTCATCAGGACCTGCTGTGGGGAGCCACAGAAAATACCTTCACCTACAGAGTTGCTGTATAATCTCCCAATGAAAGCCTCCCTGCCTTCGCTCCTAGCCACAGCACAGGACCAGCCTGATTTTCCTTTTTCCCCAGGTCTCAGGGCTAGATCCATCCCAGTGGGCCTTTACTCCATTCACAGCTCTTCCCTCAGCATCCCAGTGGTGCCTGGATGACCAAGAGCCTGAGAAACAGACGGTCTCAGACTCCTTGTATACCCAGGGACCCCTGATCCAGCTCTGACTGTGTCCTGCCCCTCACACTGAGCTTTCCCATCCCTGGAGCAGTGTTCCACAGCTTTCCACATCCCAACACCCACCCTGTGACAGCATGGGATAAGCATGGTCAACTTCCCCCCACCCTGCCTAGTGAAGAGGCCAGAGCCCGTGGCAGAGCCCCACAATAACAAAACTGACAACTGGCACCAGTTATAACACTACAAACATTGATGCAAAAAATACTCAATAAAATACAAACCAAATCCAGGAACATATCAAAGACATCATCCAACAAGATCAAGTAGCCTTCTTCCCAGAAATGCAATAATGGTTCAATAAATGGAAATCCATCAGTGTAATCCACCACATAAAAAAACTGAAAAAAATATCACATGATCATCTCATTAGATGTTGACAAAGTCTTTGACAAAATCCAACACCCATTCATGTTAAAAGTCTTGGAGAGATCAGGGATATACACGGCACATACCTAAACACAATAAAGGCAATATCCAGAAAAGTAATAGGTAATCAAATTAAATGGAGGTGAAACAAAGCAATTCCATTAAAATCAGGGACACTAAAAGACTTTCTACTCCCTACACATCTCTTTAGTATACTACTTTAAATCCTAGCTAGAGCAATATGACAGCTAAGGAAGAGCAACAAGGTACAAACCGGAAATGAAGAAATCACCATATTGCTACTTGCAGATAGGATAGTATGCATAACCAACTCCAAAAATTCTATCACAGAACCCTTGCAGCTGATTAACACGTTCAGGAAAGTGGCTGGATACAAAATTTAGTCAAAGAAATCAGTACCAATGCTTTACACAAGAGATAAATGCTCTGAGAAAGAAATTAGGGAGGCAATGCCACAAATACTATAATTGCGACTAGTATAAAATATCTTGATGGAACTCTAATCGAGCAAAAAAAGACCTGTATGACAAGAAATTCAAAAAGTCTCTGAAGAAAGAAAACGGAGAAGATATTGGAAGATGAAAAGATCTCCATTATCTTGGATAGGTAGGATTAAGATAGTAAAAAATGAACATCTTGCTGAAAACAATCTACATATTTAATGCAATTCCCATCCAAACTATATCACATTTCTTTACAGTCATTGAAAGAACAATTCTCAACTTTATAAAAAAACAAACAACAAAATAAAACACAAACAAGAACAAAAAACAAGAGTAGTTAAAATAGTCCTGTACCATAAAAGACCTTCTGAAGGTATCACCATTTCTGACTACAAGCTGTACTACAGAGTAATAACAGAGCATTACAGAATAATAGTAATAAGAACTGTTTGGGATTGGTCTAGAGACAGACAGTTTGATCAATGGAATTGAATTGAGAGTCCAGAAATTAATGAACACTAGATTTTTGGCAAAGAACCCAAAATCATAAAATATAAAAGGGAGAGCATATTTAAAAAATACTACTGGTCTTACTGGATGTCTGCTTGTAGAAGAATGTAAATAGGTCCTTATGTCCCTGAACAACACTCATGTCCAAGTGGACCTTAAAGTAAAACCAGAAATATGAAATCTAATAGAACAGAAAGTGGAGAGTAGCTTTGAATTCATTAGTACAGGAGACAAATACCTGAACAGAATACCAATGGTTTAGGCACAAAGATCAACATTTACTAAATGGGACCTCATAAAACTTAAAAGCTTCTATAAGTCAAAGGCACCATCAATAGGACATAAAGACAGCACACAGATTGCGAAAACATCTTCATCAACCCTGCATCTGAGAGAGGGCTAATATCCAGAATGTATAAAGAACTCAAGATGTTATATGCCACCAACCCAAAAACCCTATTAAAAATGAGGTAGAGAGTTAAATGGAGAATTCACAACAAAGGCATCTATTGCTCAAGCAACATGTAAAGCAATGTTCCACTTCCTTTGTCATCAGGAAAATGCAAAACAATTCAGAGATTCCACCTCACACCAATTAGAAAAGCATAGACCAAAACCTCAGGGGACAGCACATGCTAGGGAGCATACAGAACAAGGGAGACTACTTCTCCATTGCTGGTGGGAGTAAAAAGTTGTAAAACCACTCTGGAAATAAAATGGCAATTTCTCAGAAAAATGTAAATTGTTCTATCTGAAGACCCATCTATGCCATTCCTGGGCTTATATCCAAAAGATGTTCCACCACCCCGCAATTACATTTGTTCATTATGTCCAGAGCACCTTTTTTTTTCTCATAATAATCAGAAACTGGAGATATCCCTCAACTGAAGAATTGATAAACAAAACATGATTCATTTACACAATGGAATTCTACTCATTTATTGAAAACTAGGATATCATAAATTTTGAAGTCAAATAGATAGACAGAGAAAATGTCATCTGTAGTGAGGTAACAGATACCCAAAAGGTATCAACAGATTGTATGTTGGCCATGAAATGCACGATAACCATGATACAATCCACAGACCTAAAGATGCCAAATAGCAAAAAGGAACCATGAGGGTTGAATCTTTCTCAGAATGGAAAATAAAATATATATCAGAGGTACATGGAGGGAGGTAACTGGGTAGGAGAGGAGCAAGTGAGAGGCTGGGGTGGTCAAATGTAGGGAGAACAGGTGAGAGAGAAAGAATGGAAATCTGCATTGGGAGAGGGAGTGCCATCTCCAGGACTTGCCAGAAATCTGGGACAGAGACAGGCACCAGAATGGCTATGAGGTGACTCTAGCTGAACCTCCTAGCATTGAGGGATGTGGTTTCAGGAAGTGTCCACTTCCTGTTTTCAGACAGAACTCCCGATGCAGGGATAATGAGAGCAACCCATCCACAAAACCTTAGACCGAAAATGTGTCCTGCATACAAAATGTACAAGGAAGAAGACAGAGCCGAGGCAAAGGGAATGGCCAACCAATGACTGACCAAATTGAGACCCATACCATGATCAAGCATCACTCCCTGACACTATTAATGACACTGTTATGCTTCCAGACAGGATCCTAAAATAGCCGTCTTCTGAGAGGTTCTACCCTACATACATGCAGAGGTGCAAATAGCCAAACAGACATAGCTCTAGTTGAAAAGTCTGTGGAAGCATCGAAGGGTCTGAAAAAGTTAAGTACTCCACAGGAGGACTAACACAGTCTAACTAGCGTGGACCTCTGGGGGTTCTCAAGGACTGAACAACCAACCTGAGAGCAATCGTGAGGTGGATTTGGAACCCTGCTCACATACAGCAGTAGCTTGGTCTTCCTGCAGGTGCCACAACAACTAGAGTGCAGGCTGTCCATGAAACTTTTGCCTTCCTGTGAATCCCCTTCCCTTGATTGGGCCTCCTTGTTGGGCCTTAATGGAAGAGGATGTACCTAAGCTGCAGGGACTGAGGTGTGGGGTGGGAGTGGGGGCTCTTAAGGGGAGGAGTGTTTCCTCAGAGGAGAAGCAGAGGGGTTAATGGGAAGAGGACTTTCGAGAGGGGAGAACTGGGAGAGGGAGGTCTGATATTGGAATGTAAAATGAATTAAAATATACAACAATTTTTTAAAAGTATGATAGAATAACACCAAATTATATCAATATAAGTGGATTGCAAATGAATAAGGATTCCCGATTTGACTCCTGGGAGAGGAAAGAAAAAAGACAACTTTACCTTCTTTTCTGCCTTTTGTTTTTATTGTATTCAAACCCATTCTCTTTTTGATATTTTGTGATATGTGCCAAAATAATAGTACAAAATTATTACACCCACCTTACTAGGATGTGATCTCTGTGAGAGCAATAGTGACAAGCAGTCTGACAAAATATGACCCCTGATAAAATAGTGCCATGAATGTCATCAGAGTAACTAAATTTTCTTATTAGTTCATTATTTTCAGAAAACAATTTTATGGAAGAATTTTACATACAAATATTCATGCACAGAGAGGAAGAATCGTTGTCACTTTTGCAGATACTGGACTAGCCCACTGTTTGCTTCATGGATTATGTAGTTATTAGTGTATATAAATAGTAATTGATATAAATTTATTGAGCAGTAATTTCTTTAGTAGAATTCCACCATAGCAAGACAAATTTAACAATGAAAGTCTAAGTCCCTACAAATATACCATGCTTATTTCTTTGTTAACTTATTTACATATGTATTTATTGAGGTAGTTTCTGATATGTATTCCAGGATGCTCTGCAACTCATAACAAAGCATAGGTGGTAGAAAGCAACAGTATTCCTCCTATGGACAAACACACTTGACTTTTATGCTTCTAAACTACAACCATTCTTCCTTCTTTCCCAGTGAACTGGTCTCTTCAATCTAATATTAGTTAGAATACTTGAATTTCTCTTTAATTATTTGTTTATCTCCATCTGTGTGCCTTATGTGAAATAATTAAAATTTTAGTTTAAAATATTTAATCTAAAAATGATTTTGCACTTACTTGATAATCTTGGTGCCACAGAACACATCTGGGCAGAATTTTCTATGGGATAAGATCCATTAAAAGGAGAATTCATGCACCATAATCTGTTTCATTCATGAATACCATGTAGCATCTAGAAGTGACTTCAGGAAAGAAATACAACATTTTAAGTATATTTATAATCATCATTACCACAATTATTGCTATTACTATTACTATTTGACCATGAGGGCACTATAACCTTATTTTTTAAAAATTTAAATAAAATGATGTAAAATGGAAGTTGTTTTGAGAAAACTTAATTAGGGGTTATAGAAAAATGCATTTTTTTTTGGTTATTGTCAGTAGAGAGCCGAAAGAAGAAATTGCAATAATATAGATCGCTGGTACTTTTTATAATATCAAAGGAACCACAGGCCTCATTGTACTTTGGTGTCAATAAACTATGACGTTCTTAGCTTTTAGTGACCTTTAACATATGCTTTGAGTCAGGATCTAGGTAATTTACCTCAATTGAATTGCCCTGGTGCTCTGTGGTTTGGTTTTCTTCCTCCTCTCTCCTTTCATGGACTTTGTGAACAGATGGCTCACATGTTTTCCTTTGTCTTGGTCACCAGAACCAACTGGTTTTCTGCACAGTTTGATGCATACGTATCCCCACTCCTCTCCCCAATGGTTAGTGAATAGAATCAAGCTCTATTATACTAAAATGTTACTGATTTGTTTCTAAGGTCCAAATAAACTATTTATGAAATTAAAAATTCCACTACATATTAAGTTGCAAAAAAAAGATAGAGAAAAAGGTTAATATCCTGAAGTATCTAATTAGCTCAGAATTGAATATCATGTTGTCACATTAACATAGAGAGTAATAATGAGAACTTTCCACTCAGCCTGGTACAGTATTTGCTGATAGAAAGGACATAGACCTAAACAGTGTCTCTATGATGCTTCTGCATCGTTGCTCTTTTGTTTTCTCAACTACTAATTTCCTGAAGCCTACATGTATAACTAATTTGTAGTAGTCCATTCATAGAAAATATACTACTGCACTTTGACCCCTTCTCTTTTTTTCTAGGTATTACTTGATAGCTACCTTCCCTTAAGATGAAAACAAACAAAAACAATAACAACAACAAAAACTGTGATCCAGTAGAAACCAATTTTTGTTAATTGGAAGAAGTCAGTGCTTTTTCACAAGTAAATTTAAATTGGTATGTGTCGACAAGTAGTTACTTACTTCGATGACTAACTTCTGAAGTATAAGCTTTATTATGTTTGGCTGTCATTTTAAATACAAAATACTGTCACTTCATGTCCAATTTGATGCATATTGGCAAATGCTTATGATTGTGTAATCACTACTACATTCAAAATAGAAAATACTAATTAATCACGATAATCTATCATGCCACTTTGTAATAACTTCAGCAAGAAAACTGTGCTATTAAAAGTTTCAAAAAGTTCATTAGTAATTTAAACCTAACTTTTCTTGAGTTATGAGTTATTTTCAGGCTATCCTAGAATATCGAATACCTAGTTAATTACTGGTGCTTAAATATATACCAAAATATTTTATATTTTATAATGAATCAATTCATTTATATAGCAATATATATGTATATATACATGTATATATATGTATATATATATATATATATATATATATATATATATATATATATATATATATATAGTATCTGGTCAATATTGAATACATTCCTGAACAATTTTTCCCTCTTGGGAATGAGTCATTTAATTATTTATATTTAAATAATTTTGTTTCCTCTACCTGTCAGACATATTTTAAGTACTAAGGCAATAAGGAATATCTTAAATTATCCATCAAAGTTGCAGCCAATGGGTTTTAAGAGTTGTTCAGAGTTTCCTCTCAAGGAGAAATAGTGAATGTTTAGAATACCAAGAATATAATCGCTTTTAAATGAAAATATCGGCGTGGAGCTATTCTTAACTTCTCACTGCTGCAGACATCATCAAGAATGTCAGAGTTATTAAATAGTCATCTCAATGTACTTACCTTTTCAAATTTATCTTTAATTTTTGCTCTAAAGAGCAGAACACCTATTTTTAATTCAACAAATAAGACTTCTTTAAAAAACACAGAAGTCTTTCAGTATTGGGTCAACTTACTGTACTTAGCTTTATTCAGTGTGTATAGCTTAATTACAGTTTTATTGTAATATGTGTTGTAGCCTGGTCTGACTGGTCATTTGTATTTTATGATACTTGACAGGGAAAACATTTTTTTGTGTGTGAATGTTCAACAACATTTTTCTCAATCTGTGCTTTTCTTCAAATTCTTTTCCCTAAGGATTAAAAACTACTTTTAGAGCATTTGTTAAATCAGCAAAGAGCTAGAAGTGTTGGATTTTCTTATACTCACTTTATCAGAAATGTCCATATTCTATCTATAGAGGATAGTTAAATGGTAGCAGGATTCTAGTTTAAAAATGTTTTCTCTTGTAATGCTTTAACTGCTGTTTCTTTATCCTGAACTCTGCTTTCCATGAGTATTTTATAAGCATTTACATTGTGTCCGTCCATTATAATAGTGACAATTGACATTTTCCTTTTTTTCTGGTATTTCTGTAACCTTATAAGATATAACTTGAATTTTGTTTACTGTGCTTGGGTAAATTGAAATTTCCAAACTATACACTTAAAACCTTTCAAAATTGTCAAATATATCTGAATTGATTGTTCAAAATACTTTTTGGTACCAAATTATTTTTCTAAAAATTAAAATTATTCATATGTCAGATGTGTTGATATAGTTGGTTTTACAGGAGACAAGAAAATTTTCTTCTTAATGCTCCCCTTTTTCAGTTTAGTAGAAGTGGATACAGACATTAGAAAAGTCTATGTGAAATCCAAGATATTTATATGGTAAAACTGTGAGAAAGCACAATCAGATCAGAAATACCTTACTTCTTTAGTAACACATCCACCTATACTAGAACATTAAGATTGTGTGACACATATAAAAATATTGACCATGATGAAGAAATATCTATATCTCTGTTGCCATGGTTTTCTTACTTAAGTGTATTATGTCATAATAGAGTGCCCAAATAATATAGCCACTACCTGTATATCCTTTTTCATATTTGCTTATCCATGGAATTCATGGCTATTTCTAGATTCTAACTATAATTAACTATTTATCAATGATTTAGGTGTTCATTAAGCTCTATTTTATACATTATTTTGTTTAAGTTGCTTTTTTATTACTATCCTAAAATCTTCTATAAGAGCAACTTAAAAGAAAGAGAGGGTTTATTTTGGCTTCCTGTTCTAGAGGGACACTATACAGTAGACATGGAAAATGTGCCTGCAGGCAGAAAGGACAAAGTGGCAGAAGCACATTGTGACCACAATCAGGATGTAAAGAGACAGCAGAAGTGGGGCCAAGCTTTAAAGCTGCAAGATCTCTCTGCAGTGACCTATATCTTCCAGGAGAGTCCATCTCTTAAAATTCCCACAAACTTTCTCCGAAACACTACCCCTGAGGTGTAAGTATTAACACATGATTGGAGGTAAGACAGTTTACATTAAAAGTGCAACATAATTGTCTTCTTTTGATAAGGTACCTTGTAGCCACAAATGCAACAGGACTGATTTTAAAATAAAATAATTACCACTCCTGGAACACCTGGTCTCTTTTCTAAAAGTAATAGATTTCTATTTTGACTTTACACCAAGAGTTAATAAAGATAGTCCATGAACTCAAGTTTTACCACAGGTATCTTTAGCATATTTTGATCTTTTGGCTCATAAATATTTTCTGAGTGGGCAGCAGGCATCATATCTTAATGTGTGAGAATTTTTGACTGTGGGACAGCAACCACACCCTATATTTCTATTAGAGGTGGGCTCTACAAGTTCCCTCTCCCCAGTGTAGGGCATTTCATCTAAGGTCCTGAGAGACTCTCACCATCCAGGTCTCTCGTACATTCTAGAGTGTTCTCCCACCTCTTCCCTCCCTCCCTAGGTTAGGGTTAGGGTTAGGGTTAGGGTTAGGGTTAGGGTTAGGGTTAGGGTTAGGGTTAGGGTTAGGGTTAGGGTTAGGGTTAGGGTTAGTTAGTTGCCTGTTTCTATTCTTTCTGCTGGCCCTCAAGGCTTCAGTCCTGTTTCCCCACCTAATACCTGATCATCTTCCCTTCTTCTACTCTCTTTCCTCTTTTACATCCAGGTTCTTCCCTCCCTCTCCCCTCCTGTGATTACTTTCTTCTCCCTCCTAACTGGGATTGAGACATCCTTACTTTGGCCCTTCCTCTTGCTAATCTTCTTGAGTTCTGTGGATTGTATCTTAGGCACATTCTGTACTCTTTTGGCTAATACCCACTTATTGGTGAGTACATACCATGAATGTCCTTTTGGGTCTGAGTTAACGCACTCAGGATGATTATTTTTTAGTTTCATCTATTTGTCTACAAAACTCATGAGGGATACAGAAAATGTGGTTCATTTTCAGTCCTTCTTAGAACGGGAAAGAAATACTCAAGGAAGGAAATACAGAGACAAAAAGTGCAGCAGAAACTGAAGAAAAGGCCATCTTATAGACTCCCCAACCTGGGGATCCACCCCATATACAGACACTAAACCCAGACATTATTGCGATGCCAAGAAGTACTTGCTGGCAGGAGCCTGATATAGCTGTCTCCTGAGAGACAGCTTTGCCAGAGCATAACAAAAAAAAGAGGCGAATGCTCACAGCCATCCATAGGACTGGCATGGGGTCCCCAATAGAGAAGTTAGAGAAAGAACTAAAAGAGTTGAAGGGGTTTGCAATGCATACGAAGAACCACAGTATCAATCAAGAAGAACTCTCAGAGCTCCCAGGGACGAAAAAAAACAACAAAAGAGTACACATGGATGGATCCATGGCTCCATTCACACATGTAGCAGAGGATGGCCTTTTTGGGCATCAGTGGGAGAAGAGGCCCTTGTTTCTGTGAATGCTTGATGCCCCCCTGTAAGGGAATGCCAGGGCAGGGAGGTGGGAGGGAGTGGGTGGGTGGGTGGGAAAGCACCCTCCTAGAAGCAGTGGCAGGGGGGATAGAATGGGGGGGTTCTGGAGAAGAAACCAGGAAAGGGATAACATTTGAAAAGTAAATAAAGAAAATATTCAATAAAAGGAAAAGAAGAACAAAAAGAAAGAACAAAAAGGAACATGGACATCATGATACTCTTTCTCTTTCCTTCCCTGTTTTTATTTCTTCCTCCTCTTCTTCCTTCTCCTTTTTCTCCTATCCCTCCTCCTCCTCTTCTTCATCCTCTTTTTTGTATCAAGTCATTACAAATAGCTCAAATAATTTCTCATAAAGATAGGAACAAAGTAAAGGGTTGTGTAATACTATATAATTTTGGAAATATAATCCTAGGAAAATGAGTGAGAAGAAAATTAGAGTATAAGAATGAATCAGGGTCCCTTTATAATTAGGCTATCACCTAGAATTATTTAAGTTTGTTTAATATTTTAGGCCACCTTATTTAAGGTTGAGACAAACTTTTGATAGACCATATAATGTCTACGTGTGATTGCACTTGTGGGCCATACATGTAAGGAGAGAATAGAGGATAAGCCCACTAAACTTCTATCTACAGGATCCTGTACCATTGTGCATTTTTTCCTATATAAGGTATTAAACTTTTGCATATGAAATTTCCTTAAATGAGTTTGTATGGCATCTCAGGTGTTTCTATCATTAAAAATTCTCTAAGTAGAGGAGACAGAGGTCCACTTTGGCATTAGATAGGGCCCCTTTAGGTACTGTCTGTGAGTTCTGTTGGAGCCCATATTGTAGTTTTTTTGACCAATACTGAAAAGATGAAGTGTAAAATAAGAAATGTCCTCTTTTAACAGTGAGGTATAAATAACTTACTCACAGAAAAAGTGGAGTAGGGGTGGACAGAAAAACCAAAATATCAGGGAGTTTGCTGTTGAATTGTGCCTTCTGGAACCAATCAGAAGATTCACCCATAAAGTGTTAACAACATGACTGCATAAACATAAGTTGAGCAAGGACACCAATACAGGAAAAGCAGGAATGAGAAAGAAAGGTAGTCCTTCCAAGGAAAGAGCACACAATTGCTTGTCCAGTGCCTAATGGTAAACCCAGGCAATATACATACAACTACCATTACAAAGATAGTGAGGATCTATAAGAAATATCATATGTGAATATACAAACAAATACAATTATGCATTCAATAACAATTATTGAAGAAAGACAGCTTGCAAGTCCACTAACAATGGAGGAGTGTTCCTCTTTCTCCACATCCTCACCAGCATCTTTTGACATCTGAGTTTCTGATCTTAGTCATTCTGACTGGTATGAGGTGAAATCTTGGGGTTGTTTTGATTTGCATTTCCCTGATGACTAAAGATGTTGAATATTTCTTTAGGTGCTTCTCAGCCATTTGATATTCCTCAGCTGAGCATTCTTTGCCTACCTCTGTACTTGCATTTTTAATGGGATTCATGGATTCTCTGGGATCTACATTCTTGAATTCTTTGTATATATTGGATATTAGCCATCTATCAGATGCACAATTGCTAAAGGTCTTTTCCCAATCTGTTGGTTGCTGGTTTGTCCTAAGGACAGTGTCCTTTGCCTTATAGAATCTTTGCAGTTTCATGAGGTCCCATTTGTCGATTCTTGTTCTTAGAGCATAAGCCATTGGTGTTTTGTTCAGGAAATGTTCCCTAGTGCCCATGTGTTCCAGGTTCTTCCCTATTTTTTCTTCTATTATTTTCAGTGTATCTGGTTTTATGTGGAGGTTTTGATCCACTTGGAGTTAAGCTATGTGGGGAGTGATAAAAACAGATCGATTTGCATTCTTCTACATGCTGACCTTCAGTTGAACTTGCACCACTTGTTGAAAATGCTATCTTTTTTCCATTGGGTGATTTTTAGCTCCTTTGTCAAAGATCAAGTGACCATAGGCGTGTGGGTTCATTTCTGGGTCTTCAATTCTATTCCACTGGTCTATCTGTCTGTCTCTGTACCAATACCATACAGTTTTTATCACTATTGCTCTGTACTACAGCTTGAGGTCAGGGTTGGTGATTCCTCCAGTTCTTTTACTGTTAAGGATAGTTTTCTCTATCCTGGGCTTTTTGATATTCCAAATGAATTTGCCAACTGTTCTTTCCAACTCTATGAAAAATTGAGTTGGAATTTTGGTGGGGATTACCTTGAATACAGATTGCTGTTGGCAAAATGGCCATTTTTCCTATATTAATCCTGCCAATCCTTGAGCATCGGAGGTCTTTCCATCTTCTGAGATCTTCAGTTTCTTTCTTCAGAGACTTGAAGTCCTTGTCCTACAGATCTTTTACTTGCTTGGTTAGAGTCACGCCGAGTTATTTTATATTATTAGTGAATATTGTCAATGGTGTCGTTTCTCCAATTTTTTTCACCCTGTTCATCGATTGAGTAAAGGAAAGCTACTGATTTTTTGAAGCAATTTAGTATCTAGCCATTTTTCTGAAGTTGTTTACCAAGTTTAGGGGTTCCCTGGTGGAACTTTCGGGGTCCCTTAAGTATATTATCATATCATCTGCAAATAGTGATATTTTGACTTCTTCATTTCCAGTTTGTATCCTTTGATCTCCATTTGCTGTCTAATTTTATAAGCTATTATCTCAAGTACTATTTTGAATAAATAGGGAGAGAGAGGGCAGCCTTGTGTAGTCCTGATTTTTATGGGATTGCTCTCCGTTTACTTTGATGTCGGATTAGATTTAGTTTAGATTTAGTTTGTTGCTGTATATTGCTTTTACTACGTTTAGGTATAGGCCTTGAATTCCTGATCTTTCCATGACTTTTATTATGAAGGATTGTTGACTTCTGTCAAATACTTACTCAGCATCTAAGATGATCATGTGTATTTTTTCTTTGAGTTTCTTTATATGGTAGATTACATTGATGAGTTTCTGTATATTAAATGATCCCTGCATCACTGGAAGGAAGCAAACTTGATCATGTTGGATAGCCATTTTGATGTGTTATTGGATTCAGTTTGCGAGAATTTTATTGAGTATTTTTGCATCAATATTCCTATGGGTAATTGGTCTGAAGTTCTCTTCTTGGTTGGGTCTTTGTGTGCTTTAGGTATAAGCATAATTAATAGAGGAAATTGGGTAGTGTTCCATTTGTCTCTATTTTATGGAATACTTTTGGCAGTATTGGTATGAGGTCTTCTATGAAGGTCTGATAGAATCCTCCAGATTTTCAACTTTTGTTGAGGCTTTGTAGTAGGATCTGATGAGTTTTGGGATTTTCTCTGTTTCTGTTGTTATGTCTCACTTTTAATTTTTGATTTTGTTAATTTGGATACACTCTTTGTGCCCTCTGATTAGTCTGACTAAGGGTTTATCTGTCTTGCTGATTTTCTCAAAGAACCATCTCCTGGTTTTATTGATTCTTCACATAGTACTTTTTGTTTCTACTTGATTTTAGACCTAAGTTTGATTATTTCCTGCCATTCACTCCTCTTTGGTGTATTTGCTTCTTTTTTATTTTAGAATGTTTAGGTGGGCTTTCAAGCACCTAGTGAATATTCCCATCCAGTTCCTTTGTTAGACACACAGAGCTATGAGTTTTCCTCTTAGCACTGCTTTCATTGTGTCCCATAAGTTTGGGTGTGTTGTGCCTTCATTTACATTAAATTCTAAAAAAATCTTTAATTTCTTTCTTTATTTTCTTCTTTACAAAGTAATCATTCCGTGGAACATTGTTCAGCTTCCATGTGTGTGTGGACTTTCTGCCTGAGTCCATGATGATCCGTTCGATGAATGGGATTATTCAATCTTCTTGTATCTGTTGAGACCTGTTTTGTGACTGATTATATGGCCAGTTTTGGAGAAGGTACAATGAGGTGATGAGAAGAAGATATATTCTTTTGTTTTAGGATGAAGTGTTTTATAGATATCTGTTAAATCCACTTCATTGATAACTTCTGTTAGTTTCTTTGTGTCTCTGTTTAGTTTCTGTTTCCATGATCTGCTCATTGTTGAGAGTAGGGTGTTGAGGTCTACCACTATTATTGTGTGAGGTGCAATGGGTGCTTTGAGCTTTAGTAAGGTTTCTTTAATGAACGTAGTTATTCTTGCACTTGGAGCATGGATATTCAGGATTAAGAGTCCATTTTAGTGGATTGTTCCTTTGATGAAAATGAAGTGTCCTTCCTTATATTTTTGATAACTTTTGGTTGAAAGTCGATTTTATCTGATTTATAATTGCTAATCCAGCTTGTTCCTTGGGGCGATTGCTTGGAAAATTGTTTTCCAGCCTTTTACTCTAAGGTAGTGTCTGTCTTTGTCACCACAGTATGTTTCTTGTATGCAGGAAAATGCTGGGTCCTCTTTCCATATCCAGTATGTTAGTTTATGTGTTTTGATTGGGGAATTGATTTCATTCATGTTAAGAAATTTTGAGGAGTAGTGATTGTTGTTCATTGTTGTTTTTGTTTATAGAGGTGGAATTATGTTTGCATGGCTGTCTTTTTTTTTATGTTAGCTGCAAGGAGATTACTTTCTTGCTTTTTCTAGGATGTAGTTTCCCTCTTGTATTGTAGATGTCCATCTATTATCCTTTGTAGAGCTGCATTTGTGAAAATATATTTTGTAAATTTGTTTTTGTCATTGAATATCTTGGTTTGTACATCTATGTTAACTGAGAGTTTTGTTGGATGTAGTAGCCTGGGCTGGCATTTCTCTTCTCTTAGGGTCTGAATGACATCTGCCCAGAATCTTCTGGCTTTCATAGTCTCTGGTAAGAAATCTGGAGTAATTCTGATAGGTCTGCCTTTATATGCTATTTGACTTTTTTTCCCTTACTGCTTTTAATATTCTTTCTTTGTTTTGTGTGTTTGCTGTTCTGACTATTATGTGACCTGTGGAATTTCTTTTCTGTTCCAATCTATTGGAGTTCTGTAGGCTTCTTGTATATTTATGGGCATCTCTTCCTTTAGGTTAGGAAAGTTTACTTCTATAATTTTGTTGAAGATATTTACTGGCCCTGAAGTTGGGAATCTTTGCTCTCTTCTATACTTATTATCCTTAGGTTTGATCTTCTCATTGTGTCCTCGATTTCCTGGATGCTTTGGGTTAGGAGTTTTTTTTTTTACCATTTTACATTTTCTTTGATGGTTGTGTTAATGTTTTCTATGGTATCTTCTGCCCCTGAGATTCTCTCTTCTGTCCCTTGTATTCTCTTAATAATGCTTGTATCTATGACTCCTGATTCTTTCTTAGATTTTCTATCTCCAGGGTTGTCTCCTTTTATGAATTCTTTATTGTTTCTATTTCCATTTTTTAGATCCCAGATGATTTTCTCAATTCCTTCACCTTTGTGGTTGTGTTTTGCTGTAATTCTTTAAGGGATTTTTGTGTTTCCTCCTTAATGGCTCACACTTGTTTACCTGTGTTGTCCTGTATTTCTTTAAAGGAGTTATTTATGTCCTTCTTAAAGTCCTCTATCCTCATCATGAGATGTGTTCTTTTAAATCCAAACTTTGCTTTTCAGGTGTGTTGGGATATTCATTATTTTCTTTGATGGAAGAACTGAATTCTGATGATGCCAAGTAGTCTTGGTTTCTGTTGCTTAAGTTCCTGCCCTTATCTTTTGCCATCTGTTTATCTCTGCTGTTAGCTGTTCCTGCTATCTCTGACAGTGGTTTGACCCTCCCGTACACCTGTGTGTCAGCACTCATGGAGACATGCTTTCTCCAAGCAGGTTATGGGTACAGAGAGCTTTGTCACGGGATCGGTTCTGGGCATTCTGTCCCTGACTGTTCCTAGGTTCCTATGTCCAGAGGGCTTCAGGTGGTTCCTCTTGGGCCAGGAACTAGAACACAAGTATTGGTCTTCCCTGTTTTCTCATGATTGTCTAGACTTCTGAGAGTCCTGCTCTCTCCCCATTGGGTATTGGTACAGAGGGCAGTGTGACCGTTCATGTCCGGGTATAGGCGGAAATTGAAAGCTATTTATTTATTTTTATACTCCATATTTTATTCACCTCCAAGTACACCCTCTCCCTGGACAGTTCCAAATCGGATACAGTCCCTGTCCTGTCCACTGTGTTCCCACAAGAATGTTCCCACCTCACCAGACCTCTGAACTTCTAGGGACTTCCAGTCTCTTGAAGGTTTGGTGCATCTTCTCTGACTGAACCCAGATCTAATCTGGTAGTCCTTTGCTGTACATGTCTTGAAGGCCTCACTGCAGATGGTATATGCTTACTGGTTGGTGATCCAGTATCTCAGAGATCAGGGTCCAGGTTTATTGAGACTGCTGGACCTCATACGGGTTTGCTTTCCTACTCAGCTTCCTCCAGTTATTCCCTTATTCAACCAGAGGGGTCAGCAGCTTTTGCTCATTGGCTGGGTGCACATAACTGCATCTGACTCTCTCAGTTGCTTGTTGGATCTTTTGGAGAGCAGTTATGATTGGTCCTTTTTGTGAATGCCCCATGGCCTCAGTAATGGTGTCAGGTGTTGGGGCCTCCCCTTGAGCTGGATCCCCCTTTGGGCCTGTCTCTAGACCTTCTTTTCCTCAGGCTCTCTCCATTTCCATCCCTGCATTTATTTCTGATAGGAAGAATTATGGGTCAGAGCTTTGACTGTGGGGTAGCAAGCCCTTCCTCACTTGATGTCCTGTCTTTCTATTGGAGATGGGCTCAACAAGTTCCCTCTCCCCACTGTAGGGCATTTCATCTAGGGTCCTTCCCTTTGAGTCCTGACAGTCTTTCAACTCTCAGGCCTCTGGTAAAATCTGCAGGGTCTCCCCATCTTCTACCTCTCAAGGTTGCCTGTTTCCATTCTTTCTGCTGGCGCTCATGGCTTCAGTCCTTTCCCTCCACCCAATACCAGATCATGTCCCCCTCTCTACCTATCCCTATCCCCTTTCCTTTTCCTGTTCCTCCCCTTGTGGATGCTTTCTTCTCCCTCCCATGTTAGACTGAGGCATCGTCACTTAGGCCCTTCAGCTTTTTGATCCTTTGAGTTCTATGAACTGTATCTTGGGTATTCTGTACTTTTTTTGCTGATAGCCACTTATCAGTGAGAACATACTGTACATGTCCTTTTGGATCCTCACTCAGTATAATATTTTCGGGTTCCATTCGTTTCCCTGAAAAACTTAGGATGACTTTGTTCTTAATAGCTGAGTAGTATTCCATTGTGTAAATGAGCCACATTTTCTGTATTCATTCCACTGTTGAAGGGCATCTGGGTTCTTTCCAGGTTCTGGCTATTGCAAATAAGGCTGCTATGAACATAATGGAACACGTGCCCCTGTGGCATGGTGGAGCATGTTTTGGGTATGTTCCCAAGAGTGGTATTGCTGTGTCTTTAGGTAGGTCTATTTCCAATTCCTGAGGGACCACTAAATTGATTTCCAGAGTTGTTGTGCCAGTTTGCAACCCACCAGCAATGAAGGAGTGTTCCTCTTTCTTCACATCCTTGCCAATATTTGTTGTCACCTGAAGTTTTGATCTTATCCATTCTCAGTGATGTAAGGTGAATCTCAGAGTCATTTTGATTTGTATTTCTCTGATCACTAAGAACTTTGAGAATTTCTTTATGTGCTTCTCAACCAATCCAGCTTCCTGCTTTCTTAACAGTCTGTCTTTTCCAGTCTGTTCTCAGAATATGCTCTCTAATCCAGGCAGCATTTCCTTTAATTGTTCTTAAGACCTCCATCATCTTTCCCAGGAACTCTTCCTGCTGTTTCCCTCCCTGCACAACAGCTCTTACTATTTTCTCCCTCTCCTGTTGTCCAGGTAAGACATCATACTCTACTGCCTTGTTTTTAATAATACCATCATAAAAATATCTGACTTAGAATGTGATTTCTAGTCAATGAAATACAGACATCTATAAAACTCAAATGAGTTTTTAAAAGGAAAATTAATTTCCTGTTCAGTCCTGCACACTGTGGTGTGTAACTTCACAAAGCTATAGCTTTTTGAGTAAAACTCCCTTATTCTGGACATCCTGAGTTCCCCATTTTCATCCCTAGCATTTTATGGAAAAGGATGGTTCTCAAACTGTAATTAATTTTTTTGCCCTCATGTAGAATTAGAAAAGTTAATATTTACTTTGACTGAAATTCTGAATTTTATAATAAACCATCTGCTTCTAGTTTTAAGTATCTTCTTTTGAACTTATTTAGGTGCATGTGGCTCTGTGTGCATATGTTCCATTTGTGTGACCATGGATACAAAGGCCAAAAAAGGGTACTGGATTCCTTGGAGCTGGAATTTCCATTAGTTGTGATGTGACCCATAAAGCTGTGACCTCAACTCAGAAATATCCCTAACCATTGAGATAGCTACCACTCTAGCCTCACAGTCACACTTTCAAATACATCATGACCTCTGTAATTTTACTACACACGCACGCACACACACATACACACACACACACACACACACACACACACACACACACACACACACACACGTCATATAACCACTATCTCTAATATATCATTATACCATTACTCTACTGGTTTATAGTACCTAACTTAAAATATAAATATTTTAATGTTTTAGGATTTATTAAATTGTTTGTCTGGGTGGGACTATGTCCACAGAAATCAGTATCCTAGGAAGCCAGAGGTATCAGATCCCTCATGAAATCAGAGTGACAGGTACTTGTGAGCCACCTGTTGTGGGCTGGGTATTGATCTCTGACCCTCAGCAAGAGCAGTGTACACTTGTATGCATTGAACCATCTTTGAACACATCCCTGCATCTCTCAGTTTTATAAGACATGTCCTTCTATCAGCCTTTGTAATTTGAGACCATTACTCCGCTACTGAATTGTTTTCAACAACTGTTATAAAAATATAAATTTAAATTTATTGTTATAGTTTCTGTTAAATATATCTTTTTTCATTTTGTTACTGAGATTAAGTCCTAACACATTTGACATATGATAAAGTTCAGACAATATTTTAAGTATCTGACTCAAAAGTAGGTTTAATCCAGGAGAAGAGTGACATTGATAAATTTCCTCCATTGCGTAAAGCAGAAATCTAGTGCTGGAATGTTAGATCAGAGGGTAAGCACACTTGTTGCACTTGTAGAAGAACTAGGTTCCATTCACTGTACCCAAATGACAGCTCATAGCCATCTGCAACTCTTGTCGCAGAGGATCTGACACTCTGTTTCAACTGATAGGTTCCATAAATGCTTGTGGTATACACCACACACACACACACACACACACACACACACACACACACACACACACACGCACACACACACACACTCACACTGGCAAAGCACTCTGTCAAATCATATATATATATATACATATATATATATATATATGGAATGGGATTTTTTTCCTACCACATCAATAGTTGTTGCTATGACTAATAAATGTCAGGTTTCCTATGTGAGAATAAGCAGTGATAAACAGACAATGTATGACATGAAGTAAAGGCAACAGCAGTGGTGGTACTGCTGTAGAAAACTGCATTAAAAAGTCCTGCAGGTGACCATGGTGACAGAAAATAAAGAGGTTATTCGCATAGCTTGAGGA
The DNA here is from genome assembly GCF_021556685.1 of Rattus norvegicus. Classification (NCBI taxonomy): domain Eukaryota; kingdom Metazoa; phylum Chordata; class Mammalia; order Rodentia; family Muridae; genus Rattus; species Rattus norvegicus. The sequence goes on from NC_141553.1 coordinate 42,425,728, forward strand.
TCTGCTGTTAGAATAAAAATTCTTATTTTCACTTGTGAGCCTAGCCTTTAAAGGCTGAGCCATCTCTCCAGCCCTTGGCCCTGCCAAGGCTGGTCCTCCAGTGAAAGGGATTGTTGAGGGGAGGGTGGTAATGGGAGTGGGGAGGATGGGGAGGGGAATACCCATATAGAAGGGGAGGGGGAGGGGTTGGGGGATGTTGGCCTGGAAACCAGAAAAGGGAATAGCATTTGAAATGTAAATAAGAAATACCCAATTTAATAAAGATGGAGAAAAAATTTAAAAAATCTTATATTCTCAAAGCAATTTTATCTAAATTCATTTTTTTAAATATCTTAAGAATCACCTTATGGATATTCTCAGTATAAAATTCATGTTTGGTTTGTTTCCTTTGTTTTTATTTTAGCTTAGTCATTTGGATTTAAGACACCTCATATTATTGATATACAAGGTTCTAAATTATAAAGCACAATACTAGTTAATGTCTTATTTCCTGTCATGGAAAAGAAATTTCTTTGAATTTTGATATATCTTAGCTTCCAACTTGAATGTACAAAGCATTGTAAGGATATTTTATTTATTTACTTTGCCACTGACATTGATATAGAACCATGAGTACATTCAGAAAAGTCCAAGTAAAAGACATAAATGGGTTTCCTAATGATTAAAGCATTCATTATAAAGCTGGCTCTCTAGGAAAGAGAGAGAAAGAGAAAATTACACTTAAGCCTTCATACTTCCCAGAAACAAAGATCCTAAATCATGTTGCCTTGGCTTGACAGCAAATGCCAATATTGTTCAGAAGATGAGTTTGCTGAGGCGATAATAAATCTCTTTCCTTTAAGTAAAAACACTGTCCTTCATATAGTACTAGAAAACAAACACATATGTCCCCACACCCTTGCAGTAACCTGTGCTCAGGTCTGATGGAAACCACTGCTTGTAAATATTTTTAGAGGCTATCACTGAGCACGAACACAGAGTGTTCAATGTCTGCACATGTTCCTTTGAAGTTTGCAAAAATTAGGGCTCCCTTTCTGCCTACTTCATATGGCACAGACAAGAGGGATTAAGCTGCTCTTGGTGGGTGGTCTCTGTCTGTAAACATCCAGGAAGAAGCTCTTGTACACATGTTCCCTACACCCTGTCATCACTCATACTCAAATCAGAAGAAGGCTGTGCCAATTTTCCTGAATCAGATTCAGGAAAAGCTTTGCCTTTCTCATGGCTTCAGTCATTGGCATTCTTGACATCCCTGTGACCATGTCAACAGTACACATTCCCTCAGGACTTGATTTGTGCTTTGCATCAAACTATATTAAATACTACATATTTTTTGCATCTATGAGTTACTACTGGAAAGTTGCTTATTGTTTCTGGCCAGACTGATCGAAGAGTTATTGCTTTTGCTCATTTTGTGGTATTATAGCTTAATGTGGAACAGAATCTCTTTCAGTTTAAAATCTAGTTGGCTGTTCTGAGTGAGGCATCTGTTAAGTTAGGTGTCAGAAGTCACCATCTAAGTCTCCCTAAGATATGTTTACAGTTTTCCTTCTTCAGTTTTGAGAGGATCAACATTAGTGCAGACTTGAGAGCAGGACACTGCCCTTCACCAACTGCCGAATGACATTAGATTTTAAGTATGTTTCTTTTTAATTCAATGAGTCTTTATTAGTGACTTGAATCTATTCTATCTACAGAAGAGGATAATGGATGTTCAAGGACTACTCAGAGAACTACCAGAGTTGACACCAAACAATATTCGTTTTGGACCTAACAACCACAGTAACTAGAGTGCTGCTTTGTCCTTGTAGAACAAGGGAAGTTAGCTTGCAAGAGAAGGTTTAATGTGTGACCTACACACTAGTTCTCGTCTTCAGCTATAAAAAAAAGTCAAAATACCTGCCAGACGTTTTACCATATGCCAGTAATCACTGAGATTTCATTTTAAGTATTTTTTCTTGAATAACACTTGACAATCAGTTTTCTTCCCTTTTCACACATATCATATTACACTGAAACGAAGATGCTTGAGATGTATTCTTTATATTTAAAAGTCTTGCAGCCTTAGAAACTTGTTTACAATACAAATCACAAGAAATCAGTTATCATCTGTTTGTGCCAGGTACTCTGCCTGGAATTATCTACATGAAGCTTAATAAAAGGGTAGTGTATATAATCAGTAGACAATCTAATTACCTTTCTGTGAGTATGCTATTATTAACACCCTTAAGGCTAAAGATGACACCAAGTTTTGTAGGTAACCTTCACCATTATCACCTGCCCTTTAATTCATTAAATATGGAAAGGCTCTAGAATCATGTTATAGATATGTTATGTATATCTTCTGCATGGATACAGCTGAAATATGATAGAGCTAATTGTATAATTAATGTTTCATAAATGAACCAGAACAAATTAATTTTATAATAAGATATTAATTTTTAAGTTAATGGTCACATCTTATATTGAGAGTTACTGCTTTGTTTTTTCCTTCTCTTTTTATCCATTCAACTCTTTCTATGAAACTTCCTCAGAACTACTCCTTCACAAACCCCTAGCTTTTGAAATTATAATATGTAAATATATAAATGCAACAAGCTGAACCAATTTAGTGTTGTTCTTACATCTAGGTTTTGGGTTATGGAAGGGCTTTTGAATGAAGGGCTTTTGAATGATGTTCCTCTCTGTAATGGGAAAATCTATGCATAGTATTTTTTAGTTCTCTCAAAAGCGTTGAATTTAGATCTTAAATTTGGACTTTGACCTTGTTTTTTAAATAATGGAAACAAGAATAAAGCACACTGGTTTTGGTTAAACACTTTCTTTTATTTACCAAGGTTCTAAGAAATAGTACTCCTGTAACCCTAAATGTGATTAGGCAGGTTTTAATATATGTTTCCATTGACTTATGGACTGATATCTCTAATTTATTTAAATGGTACTTAGCATCCTTAGAGTAGTAGCTTCTTATTGTCCACAGAAAATACATCTAAAGGAACCCTAATGCTTTTCTGCCACCATAAAGAACAGTGGTTCCTATACAAATTACATTTTCTTGGTTTGTTTGTTGCTACTATTTTAAAAGATTTTATAGAATATATTTTCCCATTCCGAAATTCTCCCACATGCTTTTCTCTTCTGCAACCAATCAATTACATCCTTTCTCTCTTTCTTCCCCTCTCTCACTCTCCCTCCCCCATCTTCCCCTTCTCAAAACTCATCTCAAACAATGCAGCATAAAGATAAAAAATACTAAAGCACACAAAAAGCACAGAGATTTAACACATATAATATGATGAATATCTACATATCATGGGTGATATTGAAATAAAGTAGAGTCAAATGGAGAGTTCCAGATACATGAACACACACACAATCCTGATAACTCAGTGGGTTTCAAAACTGCCACCATCAACAAAATTGAAATGAAAATCATAATATAAATATATAGTGATTTTTACCTAAGATCTAGTGGTTTGTAAAAGTGTTCTCTATAAAACCTCTCCCGGTTTAAATAATATATCTAAAGTATTCCTACTTTATTGAACTATAACCTGTCAAGCATAAACACTTGAAAAATTATTGAGGACATGGGCTGGATGATGGCTCAAAGGTTAAGAGCTCTTCCAGAGGTCCTGAGTTTAATTCTCAGCAACCACATGGTAGCTCATAACAACGTATAATGAGATCTGGTGCCCTCTTTTGGCCTGCAATCATATATTGAGGTAGAATGATGCACACATAATAAATAAATCTTTAAAACATATTCAGAATTGAAGTCTCTCATTATTATTGTGGGGTTCAATATGTGTTTTGAGCTTTAGTAAAGTTTCTTTTATAAATGTGGATGCCCTTGCGTTTGGGACATTGATGTTCAGAAATGAAGCTTTCTCTTGGTGGATTTTCCCTCTGATGAATATGAAGTGTCCTTGCTCATCACACTTGATAACTTTTGGTTGAAAGTTTATTTTATTGGATTTTAGAATGGCAACTCCAGCTTTTTTCTTGGAACCATTTCCTTGGAAGACCTTTTTCCATCTTTTCCCCCTGAGATAGTGTTTGCCTTTGTTATTGAGGTGTGTTTCATGTATGCAGCAAAATGCAGGATCTTGTTTGCATATTGTTACTTTATGTCTTTTTATAGATGTGTTGAGTCCATTGATATGGAGAGATATTAAAGACATGACTTTTGGTTCCTGTTATGTTTGCTTTTGTAGATAGGTTTATGGGCTTGTGGTTCTCTCTTTTTGGCTTTGTTCTGAGATCCTTAATATCTTGTCTTTTCTTTGGTGTAAGTATATTCCTTGCATTGAAGTTTTCCTTCCAGGATCCTCTGTAGGGCTGGATTGGTAAATACGTACTGCTTGAATTTGGGTTTGTCCTGGAATGTTCTGGTTTCTCCATCTATGTTGATTGAGAATTTTGCTGGGTATAGTAATCTGGGCTGTCATTTATGTTCTCTTAGAATTTGCAGGACCTCTGAGCAGGCTCTTCTGGCTTTCATAGCACTGCATGTTCTCACTAATCAGTGGATATTAGCCAAAAAGAAAAACGAAAAGTAAAGAATTGCCAAGATTAGTCCACAGGACTCAAAAAGGTCAACAAGCTGAAGGACCCAAGTGAGAATGCCTCAGTCCCAGTTGGGAGGGAGAAGAAAGCAACCACAAGGGGAGAGGGAGGGAAGAAAAGGAAAGGGAAAGAGAATGGGGCGGGCTGAGGGGGAACATGATCTAATATTGAGTGGGGGGAAAGAATTGAAGGCCTGAGGGCCAGCAGAAAGAAAGAAGACTGGCAACCTTGGGAGGAAGGAGGTTGGGAGGACCCTCTAGAAGGTACATGAGACCTGGGAAATGAGAGATTCTCAGGGCTCAAAGGGGCTGGGAACCCTAGATGAAATGCCCTACAGTGGGGAGAGGGAGCTTGTTGAGCCCACCTCCAGCAGAAAGACAGGGAATCAAAGTGAGGGTTGCTACCACACGGTCAAAACTCTGACCCATAAATCCTCCTGTCTGAAAGAAATGCAGGAATGGAAATGGAGAAGAGCCTGAGGAAAAGCAGATCTAATGACAGGCCCAAAGCAGGATCCAGCTCAAAGGGAGGCCCCAAGACCTTGCACCATCACTGAGGCTATGGGGCATTCCCAAAAAGCGACCTATCATGACTGCCCTGCAAAAGAGCTAATGAACAGCTGAAATAGTCAGATGCAGATATGTGCATCCAACCAATGAGCAAAAGCTGGTAAACCCTCTGGCTGAATTAGGGAAAGGCTGAAGGAAGCTGATGAAGTGGGCAACCCTGTATGAGGACCAGCAGTCTCAATTAACCTGGCCCCGTGCGTTCTCTCAAACACTGGACCACCAACCAGGCAAAATACACCAGCTGACATGAGGCCCCCAACAAATATACAGCAGAGGACTGCCAGGACTCGGTTCAGTCACAGAAAATGCACCTAGCCCTCAAGAGAGTGGAGGCCCTAGGAAGTTTAGAGGTCTGGTGGGGTAGGTGGGATGGGGACATCCTTATGGAGATGAGGGGTGGGACAGGAGAGGAGGTATGGGATGTGGAACAATCAGAAGGTGGACTTGGAGGGGAATAAAATTTGGAGTGTAAAAATACAGAGGTGGACACCCACAGCCAACCATTGAACTGAGAGCAGGGTCCACACTGGAGGAGTTAGAGAAAGAACTGAAGGAGCACATGGGGTTTGCCACCCCAGGAGAACAATACCAACCAACCAGAGCTCCCAGGGAATAAACTATCATCCAAAGAGTACACATGGATAGACCCATGGCTCCAGCTACATATGTAGCAGAGGATGGCCTTGTTGGGCACCGATGGGAGAAGTCCTTGGTCCTGCGAAGGCTGGATGCCGTGGTATAGGGTAATGTCAGGGCGGGAGGCGGAAGGGGTAGGTGGATGGGTGAGGAACACCTTCATAGAAAAGGGGGAGGGAGGATGGGATAGGTTTATGAACAGGAAAGCGGGAAAGAGGTAACATTTGAAATGTAAATTTAAAAAAATCCAATAAAAAGAGTAAAAATATGGAGGGTAAAAATAAATAAATGAAACTTTAAAAGTCAATTAAAAATATTCAGAATTGACACTTCCCCAAGGTCATATGTCTCAATTAAATATATCGTTGGGTTACATGCAGTCTAAGTTTTTGAAATGAAAAACAAATACCCAGATGATCTCATACACACACACACACACACACACCACAGACACACACACACACACCACAGACACACACACACACACACACACGCAGACACACACACACACACACACAGATTTATTTCTAAGGACAGTAAAAAGCAAAAGCGTGGCGAAACAAACAAACAAAAGAAAAAGACATGTTTATGGGAAAGATACTTATAGGAGGAGGAATGATAGGCTAAGAAGGAGACTTTATGTGGCAAGCATCTCTCACTTAATGTACTTAATGCACTTATTAATGTAGATTGATTTAGCTGATAACTGATAAATTTGTATACACTTGCTATTCTCATAAACAAAATCAATAAAAGCTATTTTTAAATGTTAATTCTTACCAGAAGAAAAATTTCACCAAAACATGTAAGTTTTATATGCAAAGATTGAATTATATCGTGACTATGCAATGTATCTTATATTGAGAACTGTGATGAAACTTACCAATATAAAAATATATTCATATTCATCTTCTGGTAATAAACCCACAGTTTACTTATTTATTTAGGAACACGTTGCTGGTAAAGATTTCCTGAATCTCTTGATTAAAATGAAGGTTTCATCTAAGAATTTCATTGTTATTGTCCAATTATTTCAAGGCTGGGAGATACTAAACTACGAGGGTTTATAGAGTATTTTGCAAAGTACCCATAAAAGTATATTAAGAATACATTTTGGGGTTGGGGATTTAGCTCAGTGGCAGAGCGCTTGCCTAGGAGGCGCAAGGCCCTGGGTTCGGTCCCCAGCTCCGAAAAAAAAAAAAAAAGAACCAAAAAAAAAAAAAAAGAATGCATTTTAATTCTAATCACGAGAATACTGCAGTTAAAATATTTGGGGTAAACAAATTCTCTGATAGTCTGAATTAGCTTTAAATGTAACAGAATTCCAGAAGTTAGCCTTCCTTTTACAGTTGATTCTTGGGAGGACTACTATTGCTGAACTATGCTAAGAAATGTGCCACCATTGTAGCTAAAATCATGGAGGGAGATCAACATCCTTAGTGCCTTTCTGTGTTCCCCAAATTACCCTTTAAGAATTATCTGTTGGATATTTTACTCTTAATGCTGTAATGCATGTAAATTTTATTCACTCTGTTTTATAGACAGACCCACTCATTCATTCAGCAGATATGGGAATGCACATTATATGCCTCTATTATAAGAAATTAAAAATTAAAAATGTTATAAACATTAAACTTATATAACTATATTTGCTCAGTTGTCAAAATGTTTAAGTAAAACTCTTAGACAAAGATTACTTTTTTCACAGTTTCAGAACATATTAACTTAATACAAAAATAATACAAAAATTATTGACATAATGAAGAGACTGAAGATAAATGTTTATGGTTTAATAAGTGTTGGTATAGGTTACAAAAAACACACACATTACACAAAGTATTAATATTTTAATACTTTACTTTTTATAGTAGCAGCACAAAAATAAATCTCTCTACTTACATCTTGGCCAATTAGGACTCACAGAAAATATCTGGATGTTTGCTATTCAACTTTGTGCTATGTTTACAAATTCTGGGACACCAGCTATATGACTCCTGGGCATATACCCAAATGATGCTCCAAAATATTACAAGGACACATGCTCCATTAAGTTTATAAGTCCATAGCACCCTTATTTGTAATAGCCAGAAGCTGGAAAGAATTCAGATGTCCTTCAACAAAGGAATGGATACAGAAAATGTGGTACATCTACACAATGGAGTACTACTCAGCTATCAAAAACAATGACTTGATGAACTTCTTAGGAAATGGATGGAACTAGGAAATGTCATCTTATGCGAGGTAACCCAATCTCACACACACACACACACACACACACACACACACACACACACACACCACCACCACCACCACCAAAAACATTAACTGACAAGTAGATATTAGCCCACAAGCTGGGATTACCCAAGGTACAAACAACAGGCCACATGAAACTCAAGAAGGACAACCAAAGTTCAAAGGCTTCAGTCATTCTTAAAAGGGGAAATGAAAATATTCATAGGAGGAAATATGGAGACAAAGTTTGGAACAGAGACTGAAGGAATGACCATTCAGATCCTGCCCCACCTGGGGATCCAACCCATATATATACAACCACCAACCTAGACAATATTGATGAAACCAAGAAGTGCAAGCTGCCAGGAGCCTGATATAGCTGTCTCCTGAGAGGCTCAGCCAGAGCCTGACAAATACAGAGGTGAATGATAACAGCAAACCATTGAACTGAGAACAGGGTCCACATTGGAGGAGTTAAAGAAAGGATTGAAGGAGCTGAAGGGGCTTGCAACCCCATAAGAAGAACAATACCAACCAACCAGAGCTCCCAGGGACTAAACCACTACCCAAAGACTACACATGGACAGACCCCATGGCTCCAGCTGCATATGTAGCAGAGGATGGCCTTGTTGGGCACTAATGAGAGAATAAGCCCTTGTTCCTGCCAAGGCTGGACCCTTCAGTGTAGGGGAATATCAGAGGGATTGGAAGGGGGGTGGTTGGTGAAGGGGAACACCCTCATAGAAGGGAAAGGGGGATGGGATAGGGGGTTCACGGACAAGAAACAGGGAAAGGGAATAACATTTGTAATGTAAATTTAAAGTATCCAATTAAAAACAAACTGCAAACAAACAAACAAACAAACAAACAAAAAACAATAACAAATAACCCTGGGCTTGACCATGGGCT